>NC_139023.1:109629480-109829692 GCF_964662115.1 Mustela nivalis
CAAAAAATAAAATTGAACCATATATATTCTAGAAAAAAATATGGATTATTTTGAGATGAAATCATTCATTCAGCCATTATTTTTTGCATATTGCTTACTAGGCAGTATAAGTGTTGGAAGATGATGGCCTACCCAGGTTTAAAATCAAATATAGAAATAATAAATTAAACATTATAGATTTATCATATAAAAAGTAAACATATAAATTTAAGTCTCAATAACAAACTGAAGGAAATCTGCAAATCATACAATAAGCAAAATATTTATAGCCCTTAATATGTATTTTTCCTATTAATAAGCGAGAACTTAACAGAGCTCCTGGGTGGCTCAGACAGCTAAGCATCTGACTGGCTCAGGTCATGACCTCAGGGTCTTCGGATCAATCGCTGAGCTGGGTTCCCCACTTAGTAGGGAGACTGCTTGTTCCTCTCCCTCTAACCGTCTCCCTGCCCATGCTGTCTCTCTCAGATAAATAAATAAAAATCTTGTAAAAAATAACTGGGAACTTTAAGGCTCTGAATCGTGTAATTTATATTTATTTTGATACTCATTCTTTCTGCAATTTTGTACAGTATTGTTGAAAAGTAACCAGTGATAGATGTTTATGGTAAAGTTATATTCTTATCAAACTGATTTCTTTAGGTTGGAATAGATCTGGTTTCTTCGAAAACTTGAAAAAAGTGTTATGTCTTATTTCCAGAATATTTTAATTGCTTCCTTATAAATTAATAATTCTATGCTATTTTAAGTGGAACATTACATCATTTTAGCCTTTATGAAGTACTTAGATTTATTCTATCCAGAGATTTGCAAACTGCTCTTGAGGACCACAAGATCAACTAGGGAGAAAGAGGACCAGGTAGAAAACACATTAGAGGAAAGGTTGACCATGACCATCTTTGCCTGAAACAGGACAACTCTGCCTTCTGTGTTGATCATATAAAATTTCCTTTTTGTACTTCATTTAAAGAGAGATTTCCAATGTATTAGTAGTTGTAATAGTAGCAGCAAACGCAGTAAGAAATAATCCTACTATGACAGACAAGAAAATGCCCCCACCCTTGATAATAACAGATCCTAATCCCTGGAACCTGTAAATGTTACCTGTATAGAAAAAGGTTTTGCAGATGTAAATCTCTTGCGATGGGGAGATTATCCCAGACTATGCAGGTGAACCCTAAGTTTATCACTGTATATTTACAAGGGAGAGATAGAGGGAGGTTTGGCCTATAGAAAAGGTGACATAAAGATGGAATAGAGAGAATTTTGGAGATACTGGTCTTAAAGCTTGGAGTGAGGCAGCCCCAAGTAGAGGCATACCTTCAGCCACCAGAATCTGGAAGAGACAAGGGCCAGAGTCTTCCTTAGAGCCTCCAAATTGAGTGTAGCTTTGCCAACACCTTGATTTTGGCCCAGTGTTAATTATTTAAGTATTCTGGCTTTCAGAATTGTAGAATTTCAAGAGAATAAATTTCTGTTCTTTTAAGATACCAATTTTTTAGTAATTTGTTACTATATTGAGGAAACTAATAGAGCACCCGTAAAAATCAGTAGTCTAGTTCAGCTCTACTCCATCTTCAGTTTGGGAAATTCAGGTCTAGAAGAACTAAAGAGAATCAGTCAGGGTCACACAGTCAACAAATTAGTATTAAAACTGCAGTGCAGTCTAGGTCATAGGTCTTTGGAGTTTTAGTACAATCTTTACATTATGCCTATTGCATTGTGTGAGTTATTAGCTGTGCTATTAATGTGAGTAAAGCTGTACTAAAAAGATAAAAAGGGTCCTTTCCACAAAACAAAATTTTGGTTATTTCTGTTTAAATGGAAATTATTCATCTTTCACCTTTTTTCTTTAACATTCTTCCCTTGAGATTCCAATATGTACTCAAATAAAGATATACATTATTAAGTGGTACTGATGATTCAAGTGCAAGGTATGTTAACAATTTTGACTTCATAGAAACTGTAGTTATAGTGGGGTGATAGGCAATTTGCCTTTCAATGACAATGTGGTTTGCTGTGATAGCAGAACTGTGGGGGTTGCTATTGAAGACCTTAATGCTACTCAGAGATGCTGACAATTAACCCAGGTCTGAGGGGGCTCAAGAGTGTGTTAATTGTGTGTGTTTGTATGTATGTGTGTAGCGGGGGGAAGGGTCCATGCCTAAAAGAGGGTATGTAATATACAGCATGGTGACTGTAGTGGCTAATACTATAGCCACTATATATATAAATACTATAGCATATTTGTAAGTTCTTAGATAGTATACCTTAAAAGTCCTCATCATACACACACAAACAAAAGAAATGAAAAAAATTCTCTAGCTATGTATGGTGATGGATGTTAATTGAACTTATTGTGGTGATCCTTTTATAATGTATACATATATTAAATCATTATTCAATATTTACCTGAAATATTGAAATGAATATACCTGAAACTACTATAACATTATATGTCAATTGTGCCTGAAATGAATATAATATGTATCTTATGCCTTTGTAAAAAAAAACAGAGATACACAGACACAAAGAGATTCCTACCCAATTCTAGAAGTTCAAGGAAGTTTTCTTAGAGTAATGACAATAAGCTGACAGTGGAAAGATAAAGCAGATCAATGGGACAATGAGGAAAGCAGCATGTTCATGGAACTTATCTTTAAGCAGCAAGAGTGTGAACAGAGTAGCAGGCTAGCAATACTGAAGCAGAGTTGGGCGGCTTGTATAAACAGAACAGGAGACAGCAGGGGTTTCTTTTTGGTAAGCCAATTAAGCTAGTCACAAGTTTTTCAAAAGATATTTGTTGCAGATTTGGGTTGTAGGCCAATAATATCCTGAGCAAAGGAATAGCATCCTTTTAGATAGAAGCATCAATAAGTTATTGAAGAATAACAAGTATAACTCAGCTTTTCAATTAAGTGGCAACTACAAATGAATGGATATTCTTTATAGGTTAGAAAGTACTGCGCTTACATGGTTCTTTTTTTCAAACACAGTCTTATACACAAATGAAAATTATAGTTGTATCACAAAAATAACTTTTTTAACAAAATTGCTAAATTTATAGAGTGCCCTACATCTGTACTCAATAGAGTACACTATGTAGTGGAAAGGGGGTAATCCAACTTTCTACTGATTTGCCTGAACGTGGTCTTGAACAAACATTGTAGTGTACCTTTTGTCCATTCCATTAACACTCATTAATGCTAAACCAAAGAAATTAAAAAAATCTCCATCACTTTTGTCTGTATTCTTGGTGATTCTGTATTTTTAGTGAAAAATAAAGCTGAAAGGGAATGGTGAATTATATTTGGAGTTAAGCAAGATGACTAATTAAGTGCACGTATCATTGTTTTAGAGAACAAAAATAAGTATCCAAAAAAAAAAAAAAGCACCCAGCTTTAAGATGTTTAAATATTTTTTGGAACAAACACTTTTGCATGAGTCCAATCTGCTGCTTTTTGTTCTGATTTTCAAAGGGATGTGTCTCCTCATACATTCCTTATTAATATATCATTTTGGAGTATGCCATCACTGTTTGCCTCTGTTGAAGTCTGTTTCTATTTAAAAGCAGGGTCCTGTTTTGAGCTTTTAAAATTTTATCACAACATATTATGAAATAACTTTTTTTAATATTTAAAATTTGAGGTTATTACTAAAATGTAAAATCTGCCCCTGGGACAGATTTTTGGCCATTTACATAGAAAACATAACTGAAGGCCAAGTTATGGAGGAGGTAGCCTCATGAGGGAATGCACTGTGAGTGAAGTTGAAGGTATAACAGCCTTCAAGAATTGCTAAAATGAGTGGCCCAGGAAAATACTGGAAGGATAAAGGTGTCTGAGGAGGACTAGTGAGAGATGGCATGAAAGCAGGATTGTGTCATGTCATCTGTGCCAAGAGAAGACTGTTCCAGAAAGAAAGGAGCATCCAACAGTGTGGACTATTGATGGGGAATCAAGTAAATGAGGTGTGGAAAGTGTTACCAGTTTCCAGACATGGCCATGAGATGAGGGACCAATAGCAAGAAGATCAAAGAAAATCCCAAAAGATTTTAAATAATTTTTAAATGGTTTTAAAATCTTTGGGATTTTAAAGTCAGAAGAATGATGAGTATTAACATGGAACACTGTCAAAGAATATACACAGGCAGTATAGTAGAGAATGTGCAAAAATCTCTAACTAATATTTGACAAATGTTTTCAAGCAGTTTGTGAGTGAAAGGAGAGATAGAAAACCATAATTAAAAGAGATAGTGGGGTCCAAGAAAGAAATTAGTTTAAACATGTTTTAAGGATGATGGAAAGACTCCAAGGAGAGGAAGTTTGTAAAACAGGAGTAGAGAAATAGTTGGTGGTATGATGGCCCTGAGAAGAAATGGGTGGTGGTTCTGCAGCACCCATTGAAATTCCTTTATGGTACTACTGTAAGCAGTTCCTCTTTTTCAGCAGTGGGGAAGGAGAAAAAGAAAGGAAAGAATGCTGGTAATTTTGGTGGTATTGAAGAAAACATCTGTTATAAATTTTTTCTTTTCTTTTCTTCTCTTTTAAATAAATTAAGAAGCAAAGTCATTTGTAGAGCCTAATGGACATTGTTGACTCTTGGTTTATGGTTGAAACAATCTACTTGTTTTGTAATTATACCCAACAATCCTCAGCTGATTGAAAGTGGGCCTGCCTACAGCAGGTATTTGATTCCATTCAGAGCTATCATTTTTACAGAGGGGAGGAGGGCAGAGGGAGAAGCAGAGAGAGAATCTTAAGGAGGTTCTCCCCTAGCATGGAGCTTGATACAGGGCTTAATCTCAATCCTGAGATCATGACCTGGGCTAAAATCAAGAGTTGGATGCTTAACTGACTGAGCCACCCAGGCACCCTCAGAGCTATCATTTTTGACCAGGTAAATGTTATGAAAAATATGGAGAGTTCAGGTAATTTGGGGCAATGGCCAGAGTGTTATTAAAATGGTGCTCTTAGGACTCTAATCCACAGGTGGTTAAAATTGAAAGTGTTATTAAAATGGTGCTCTTAGGACTCTAATCCACAGGTGGTTAAAATTGAAGAGAAGGTTTGTCTTCTGAGAATTATGCTGAAACAATGGAGTTGGCGACTGAAAATCTCCATAAAGATGAGTGAAGCTCCAGGGATAGCACTGCAGAAGCAGTTTGGAAGGAATAAGCTTCTAGTAAGATAGTGATTCTTGAGTAGGTGAAATTTATATGTTCAGCAATTTTGGGTTCAAGATGAGGTTGTGAGTGCATTATGGAGAAATGAATACTGAGAAAGGAATTAATAATAATATCTTATATTTATTGGGGGTTTATTATGACCTATGTAATATTTTATCTACTATTTTTTTCCCTCTCAACAATCCTAAAATGAGGTATTGTATCATACCTATTTTACAGATGAGAAAGTTAAGATACTAAGAATTTAGTAACTTACTTTGGGTTTGGAGATGTCTGCTGCAGAAAACAGGCAGGCAACCTACTCAGTCCACATTTTTGTCCCTCACCTCTGTTGCTTCTTTGACATGCTTGGTATAGAGTGGATGCCAAAGTGATCCAAGATGTTGGTGTTTGTGGCTGAAGATAAGATAAAATGTTAAACTCTTCAGTGAATCAGTGAAAGTGGCCCAAATTCACATGAAAAGCAGCATGGGAAAAAGAGGTCCACTGAACTACATGGAAAGAACAATAATTAGTCTAGTTTAACAGAAGGAATAATATGAAAGTTCTGGGAGAGAGCCGGTAGATACAAGGAAGATTTTTGATGTTTGAAGATAAGAAGATAAATGATGATGATTATAAGGATATATACATAGCAAACATAATGAGGATAAGAATATATACATAATATACATGATATATACATACATATATACATAGCAAACATTTGAGATAGTTCTAGGAAAAAAAGAGCATTCTCAACAAAAATCCTCATCTCAGTTAAGTGAAAAGATAGAACAAAAAAATGAGCTTCAAGATACAGGGGATGTGCTTGTGAAGAAGAAAGGGATTCAGATGGCTCTCCGGATGAGTTTGAGAAGGAAATGAAGAAAATGGTTTGGGGAAATGCGGATATCATAATGCATTATGAAAGAAGATAGTGTACAAGAAGATTAAAGAGTAGGGTTAGTTATATTTTGTGCCATGACCAATGAAAACAGGCTCCAACAATCCCTTTGAAGAGGGTGCATACTGGGTTTAAAAGCAAAAAGATTGATGGGGTGAAAGCAGTCTTAGAAAATGCACATCTCAGATTAACCATTGGTAGAGATGATCTGGAAGACTTACATTGCTGATAAAAGTTATAATGTTATATCTTAACTCAGTAGGAGGGAGTAGTGTGACTGAATAGACAGCTCTACCAGGAACATCATAAGAGATGTGGAGAACCCGTGTGCCTATTAGCCCAGATTCATTATCTGGCAATCACATCCATAGAGGTAGCCATTGTTGGGCACCTGGGCAGCTCAGTTGGTTAAGTGTCTGACTCTTGATTTCAGTTCAGGTCATGATCTTAGGGTCATGAGATTGAGTCCCACATTAGGCTCTGTGATGGGTATGGAGACTGCTTAAGGTTCTGTTTGTCCTTTTCCTCTGTTCCTCCCCCTACTCACACATGCATGTGCTGTGCCCAAGTTCTCTCTTTCTCTATCTCTCAAAAGCAAAGAAGTAGCCATCATTGTGATAAAATATTTAACAAAGAAACTACTTGTAATATACTTTCCTCACGATATGTCTCTTTATAAGATTTTTTTTTCAAAATATTGTGTTTAAAATAGTGTATAACAATTTGGGTCAGACCAGGGAATATATAGCCCACTCAAAAAGGTTAGGTGAAGAATGTTAGAAGAAAAGACTATTGACTGAAATGATAAGAAGTTTAATGGAATGAATAAGAGACATTAAAGCACCCAAAGACTTGTAATAGCAGGAATATTAATGTTCCTAGGCTTATAGGGTCATGGTAAAGAAGTGTTACAGAATCCAAAGAATGAGACTGCACGAATCTAGCTGTGGCAAAAATTAATTAATTAACTAATTAATTAATTAATAATAAAAGAACAGAATGGCTGATAAAACAAATCCCAACAGCGGGAGAGCTAGAAAAATGAGCACCCGGTCCTTTCTCCTCCAAGATCTCCAACTTTCGGCTAGTGCCCTTTTTTAAAAGCTAAGAAATATGGAACCCTAGAAAAGGCATTCACTAACTTCATCCTCCCAGAGAACTATCACAAGGCAGTGGATGGTTTGGAAGGGCTGCTGTAAAATGCTCCCCAAAAATATGATGTCATGGGCTACCACCTGTGTTGTGCCACTTACGCACTGTACAACCCCAGCAGGCACCATTCCCATTCACAGCAGTACTGAGCGCAATTTATATAGCCATTCATTTAGTGCCATTCATTTAGCCAAGGCTGTGATTTATTAATCTTTGATTGTACAACCAAACTGTGGTTTTTTTTCTCATAATAGTTACATTCAAATGGAAGGAGGTAGAGGGATGAAAAACAATTTCTCTCTACCCTTCTGAATTTTTATTTGAGATCCCTGTAATAAAAGACAGATTAACAAGAGAAAAACAAACAGAAGTTTACTAACATGTATATCTGATTTATACTTGGCAGATACCCAAGGAAAAATGAGTAACCTGTGAGGTGTATTAGAATTTAGATTTAAATACCATCTTCATAGGGAAAGGGGAAGGGAGGTGTAGGCCTCTTAGGGGAAAGTAAGTGATTTTCAGGAAAGATGAATGGGCCCTTAGAAGAATTGATAAGAAGTATGATAGTTTATGACAAAGTTTGTCTGGGTATGGTGTCAGCGTCTAATTTCCTGTCCTGTGATAAGAGTCAATCTTTCCTGGTTGATAAAACTCCCAGGGAGGTGATCTATGACAATTGAGTTCCTTTTGGAGGATCTGTCTTTACACAGATAAGGGAAGTTCTGAGAAAGCCTCTGTCTTTCTGCTACCTGCTGTTTTACAGGTGCACGCAGCTCAAAGTAATATAACAAACAAAGCAGCATAATTTGGAATAGCATATCCTGAACTGCTATAGTAATGTTTTGGGGTGACATATTCTGGGACAGTTCAGGGAATTCCAGGTTGTCATAATATGGAATGACAATATCTGTCACAGATTGAGATTCAATGGACAATTCAGGTCCATTCATTGGGATGCAGCTCTCATACAGGATAGTCTTACACAGGTGCCCATTTCTTTCCTGATGTTTGTTTATATATTAGTAACACATGATGGCTTGTAGCCCCCAACTGAACTCTTATCACATCAACAAATACTTTATTTTCTAGTAATGATGTGTGAAATAGACTTCCCGAATTCTCCATACGGTTCTAGCCTTGCGAAGTTTAAAGAAAGACTTTAGAGAGCACTGAATGGAACAGATGATGTTTGTAAGGGGCATTAACATCTTCATCACTGTTGTTATACTAGTCTCTTGCAAATAAATTTTAGGTATTCTTAATAAAATCATGACTATCCATAATTTGACACATTTTTCTTTGGTAACTCAATCAGATGAAGCTTGGGAGAGATAGGAAATTAATGAAGATGTAAAGTTGTGTCATTGATTCAAATTTAGAAACATAATTTGAATGTATATAAGTTGAATAAACTTAAAAAAATAACATTAATGGTTATAAGCACTCATAGTACAGGTGATCCTTGGACAATATGGGTATGAACTGCACAGATCCACTTAATATGCAGATTTTTTTCTGTAAATACAGTACATCATCGCAAATGTATTTTCTCTCCTTATGATTTTCTTAATATAATTTTCTCCTCTCTAGCTTTGAGAATACAGTATATAACTATATATAACATACAAAATATGTGTTGATTGACTGCTTATGTTACTGGTAAGACTTCTAGTCTATAGTAGGCTATTAGTAAAGTTTTTGGGGACTCAAAATTATATGCAGACTTTCCATTATGCCAATGTCATGCTCCTTACCCCCACATTGTCCAATCTCCTATTTCCCTAGTTAGAATTTCAATTCAAGGAGTCAGGTTTTTCTCAAACTTCTAAAATAATGCAATTGTGTTGTACTGTCATTCTAAATTCCACTACATGTCACTTAGGTTTTATAGGTAACTAGATTCAGATAACATGCTTTTGCTAGTTTAAATTCCAGTATATAAACTGTATACTTATGAAATATCTTAAATTGGTAGCCAAGTGGGGAGAAATCAGAAATTCTGTAAAACTGACCAAGGATGCTTTTAGCTAGTGTTCTATGTCTTATTCAACCATATCATGTTCTCTAAAAATAGGACTGCTAAGAGCAGATTTACATTTTACCACATATTCACCCTAATATCCATAGAAAGAAACCTTGATAGAGGATGGAGCAAGTTTTGTTATCAAAGTTTATGGTGAAAAAAAAAAAAAAAAAACCTGACTGAGTTTATAGAGAAGCATCAGGGTCAGAAAAGAAAAGTTAATATGCACAGTGTGGGGCATCTTTACTTAAAGCTTTTCATTCAGTCAACTACATTGCACATTATGTAAATACATGCTAAAGCACTGAAATACTGTTTGAACTACATACTGCAATATTTTAAAACTTAACCTAATAAGAAAATTGTAGAATATGATTTTTTATTAATTGTCACAGTACAGAATATGATTTGACATAGTGTCTTCAAATAAAAGATATCTGTGACAAGAACTCATAGAAACTATAAAGAAAGAGAAGTGAGGGCAAATTTTAATGTATTCACATCTCCTGTCTATTTCCTTAGTTAGAATTTCAATTCAAGGTGTCAGATTTTTCTCAAACTTCTGAAATAATGCAATTGTGTTGTACTGTCATTCTAAATTCCACTACATGTCATTTATGTCTCAAAGTTCAATTAAAGTGACAAGTATGACACACGTTAATAGTTTTGGAATAAAAATGAAAAGTGATTTTAGCCATTCTGACTGGTGTGAGGTGATATCTCATTGTGGTTTTGATTTGTATTTCCCTGATGCCGAGTGATATGGAGCACTTTTTCATGTGTCTGTTGGCCATCTGGATGTCTTCTTTGCAGAAATGTCTGTTCATGTCCTCTGCCCATTTCTTGATTGGATTATTTGTTCTTTGGGTATTGAGTTTGCTAAGTTCTTTATAGATTCTGGACACTAGTCCTTTATCTGATATGTCGTTTGCAAATATCTTCTCCCATTCTGTCAGTTGTCTTTTGATTTTGTTAACTGTTTCCTTTGCTGTGCAAAAGCTTTTGATCTTGATGAAATCCCAATAGTTTATTTTTTCCCTTGCTTCCCTTGCCTTTTGCGTTGTTCCTAGGAAGATGTTGCTGCGGCTGAGGTCGAAGAGGTTGCTGCCTGTGTTCTCCTCAAGGATTTTGATGGATTCCTTTCGCACATTGAGGTCCTTCATCCATTTTGAGTCTATTTTTGTGTGTGGTGTAAGGAAATGGTCCAATTTCATTTTTCTGCATGTGGCTGTCCAGTTTTCCCAGCACCATTTATTGAAGAGGCTGTCTTTTTTCCATTGGAAATTCTTTCCTGCTTTGTCGAAGATGAGTTGACCATAGATTTGAGGGTCCATTTCTGGGCTCTCTATTCTGTTCCATTGATCTATGGGTCTGTTTTTGTGCCAGTACCATGCTGTCTTGATGATGACAGCTTTGTAATAGAGCTTGAAGTCCGGGATTGTGATGCCACCAACGTTGGCTTTCTTTTTCAATATCCCTTTAGCTATTCGAGGTCTTTTCTGGTTCCATATAAATTTTAGAATTATTTGTTCCATTTCTTTGAAAAGGATGGATGGTACTTTGATAGGAATTGCATTAAATGTGTATATTGCTTTAGGTAACATAGACATTTTCACAATATTTATTCTTCCAATCCAGGAGCATGGAACATTTTTCCATTTCTTTGTGTCTTCCTCAATTTCTTTCATGAGTACTTTATAGTTTTCTGAGTATAGATTCTGTGTCTCTTTGGTTAGGTTTATTCCTAGGTATCTTATGGTTTTGGGTGCAATTGTAAATGGGATTGACTCCTTAATTTCCCTTTCTTCTGTCTTGCTGTTGGTGTAGAGAAATGCAACTGATTTCTGTGCATTGATTTTATATCCTGACACTTTACTGAATTCCTGTATAAGTTCTAGCAGTTTTGGAGTGGAGTCTTTTGGGTTTTCCACATATAGTATCATATCATCTGCGAAGAGTGATAATTTGACTTCTTCTTTGCTGATTTGGATGCCTTTAATTTCCTTTTGTTGTCTGATTGCTGAGGCTAGGACCTCTAGTACTATGTTGAATAGCAGTGGTGATAATGGACTTCCCTGCCGTGTTCCTGACCTTAGCGGAAAAGCTTTCAGTTTTTCTCCATTGAGAATGATATTTGCGGTGGGTTTTTCATAGATGACTTTGATGATATTGAGGTATGTGCCCTCTATCCCTACACTTTGAAGAGTTTTGATCAGGAAGGGATGCTGTACTTTGTCAAATGCTTTTTCAGCATCATGAGAGTATCATATGGTTCTTGTTCTTTCTTTTATTGATGTGTTGTATCACATTGACTGATTTGCGGATGTTGAAGCAACCTTGCAGCCCTGGAATAAATCCCACTTGGTCATAGTGAATAATCTTTTTAATGTACTGTTGAATCCTATTGGCTAGTATTTTGTTGAGTATTTTCGCATCTGTGTTCATCAAGGATATCGGTCTATAGCTCTCTTTTTTGGTGGGATCCTTGCCTGGTTTTGGGATCAAGGTGATGCTGGCCTCATAAAATGAGTTTGGAAGTTTTCCTTCCATTTCTATTTTTTGGAACAGTTTCAGGAGAATAGGAATTAGTTCTTCTTTAAATGTTTGGTAGAATTCCCCCGGGAAGCCGTCTGGCCTTGGGCTTTTGTTTGTTTGGAGATTTTTAATGACTGTTTCAATCTCCTTACTGGTTATGGGTCTGTTCAGGCTTTCTATTTCTTCCTGGTTCAGTTGTGGTAGTTTATATGTTTCTAGGAATGCATCCATTTCTTCCAGATTGTCAAATTTATAGCCGTAGAGTTGCTCATAGTATGTTCTGATAATTGTTTGTATTTCTTTGGTGTTAGTTGTGATCTCTCCTCTTTCATTCATGATTTTATTTATTTGGGTCCTTTCTCTTTTCTTTTTGATAAGTCGGGCCAGGGGTTTATCAATTTTATTAATTCTTTCAAAGAACCAGCTCCTACTTTCGTTGATTTGTTCTATTGTTTTTTTGGTTTCTATTTCATTGATTTCTGCTCTGATCTTTATGATTTCTCTTCTCCTGCTAGGCTTAGGGTTTCTTTCTTGTTCTTTTTCCAGCTCCTTTAGGTGTAGGGTTAGATTGTGTACCTGAGACCTTTCTTGTTTCTTGAGAAAGGCTTGTACCGCTATATATTTTCCTCTCAGGACTGCCTTTGTTGTGTCCCACAGATTTTGAACCGTTGTATTTTCATTATCATTTGTTTCCATGATTTTTTTCAATTCTTCTTTAATTTCCCGGTTGACCCATTCATTCTTTAGAAGGATGCTATTTAGTCTCCATGTATTTTGGTTCTTTTCAAACTTCCTTTTGTGGTTGAGTTCTAGCTTTAGAGCATTGTGGTCTGAAAATATGCAGGGAATGATCCCAATCTTTTGATACCGGTTGAGTCCTGATTTAGGACCGAGGATGTGATCTATTCTGGAGAATGTTCCATGTGCACTAGAGAAGAATGTGTATTCTGTTGCTTTGGGATGAAATGTTCTGAATATATCTGTGATGTCCATCTGGTCCAGTGTGTCGTTTAAGGCCTTTATTTCCTTGCTGATCTTTTGCTTGGATGATCTGTCCATTTCAGTGAGGGGAGTGTTAAAGTCCCCTACTATTATTGTATTATTGTTGATGTGTTTCTTTGATTTTGTTATTAATTGGTTTATATAGTTGGCTGCTCCCACGTTGGGGGCATAGATATTTAAAATTGTTAAATCTTCTTGTTGGACAGACCCTTTGAGTATGATATAGTGTCCTTCCTCATCTCTTATTATAGTTTTTGGCTTAAAATCTAATTGATCTGATATAAGGATTGCCACTCCTGCTTTCTTCTGATGTCCATTAGCATGGTAAATTCTTTTCCACCCCCTCACTTTAAATCTGGAGGTGTCTTCGGGCTTAAAATGTGTTTCTTGGAGGCAACATATAGATGGGTTTTGTTTTTTTATCCATTCTGATACCCTGTGTCTTTTGACAGGGGCATTTAGCCCATTAACATTCAGGGTAACTATTGAGAGATATGAATTTAGGGCCATTGTGTTGCCTGTAAGGTGGCTGTTACTGTATATGGTCTCTGTTCCTTTCTGATCTACCACTTGTAGGATCTCTCTTTGTTTAGAGGACCCCTTTCAAGATTTCCTGTAGAGCTGGTTTGGTGTTTGCAAATTCTTTCAGTTGTTGTTTGTCCTGGAAGCTTTTAATCTCTCCTTCTATTTTCAATGATAGCCCAGCTGGATATAGTATTCTGGGCTGCATGTTTTTCTCATTTAGTGCTCTGAAAATATCATGCCAGCTCTTTCTGGCCTGCCAGGTCTCTGTGGATAAGTCAGCTGCCAATCTAATATTTTTACCATTGTATGTTACAGACTTCTTTTCCTGGGCTGCTTTCAGGATTTTCTCTTTGTCACTGAGACTTGTAAATTTTACTATTAGGTGACGGGGTGTGGGCCTATTCTTATTGATTTTGAGGGGCGTTCTCTGAACCTCCTGAATTTTGATGCTTGTTCCCTTTGCCATATTGGGGAAATTCTCCCCAATAATTCTCTCTAGTATACCTTCTGCTCCCCTCTCTCTTTCTTCTTCTTCTGGAATCCCAATTATTCTAATGTTGTTTCGTCTTATGGTGTCACTTATCTCTCGAATTCTCCCCTCGTGGTCCAGTAGCTGTTTGTCCCTCTTTTGCTCAGCTTCTTTATTCTCTGTCATTTGGTCTTCTATATCACTAATTCTTTCTTCTGCCTCATTTATCCTAGCAGTGAGAGCCTCCATTTTTGATTGCACCTCATTAATAGTTTTTTTGATTTCAACTTGGTTAGATTTTAGTTCTTTTATTTCTCCAGAAAGGGCTTTTATATCTCTCGAGAGGGTTTCTCTAATATCTTCCATGCCTTTTTCAAGCCCGGCTAGAACCTTGAGAATTGTCATTCTGAACTCTAGGTCTGACATATTACCAATGTCTGTATTGATTAGGTCCCTAGCCTTCAGTACTGCCTCTTGTTCTTTTTTTTGTGTTGAATTTTTCCGTCTTGTCATTTTGTCCAGATAAGAGTATATGAAGGGGCAAGTAAAATACTAAAAGGGTGGCAACAACCCCAGGAAAATATGCTTTAACCAAATTAGAAGAGATCCAAAATCGTGAGGGGGGAGAAAGGGGATAAAAAGTGGTTCAAAAAGGAAACAATAAAAAAAAAGAAAAAAGAGAAAGAAAAAAAAAAGAATTTTTTAAAAAAAAGAAAACACCTAAGAAAAATATAAAAAAGAAAAAAAAATATATGTATTAGATAAACTAGTAAAAAATCGTTAAAAAAGAAAAAGGTAACAGTTAAAAAAAAAAATTTTACCCAAGGCAAAAAAAAAAAAAAAATTAAATTAACCGCAAGACTAAAAAATATCACAGGGAAAAAGCCATGAGTTCGTGCTTTGCTTTCTCCTCCTCTAGAATTCTGCTGCTCTCCTTGGTATTGAAACCGCACTCTTTTGTAGGTGAACTTGGTCTCGGCTGGATTTCTTGTTGATCTTCTGGGGGAGGGGCCTGTTGTAGTGATTCTCAAGTGTCTTTGCCCCAGGCGGGATTGCACCGCTTTTACCCGGGGCCGGGGTGAGTAATCCGCTTGGGTTTGCTTTCAGGAGCTTTTGTTCCCTGAGCGCTTTCCGTAGAGTTCCCTAGGACGGGAATACAAATGGCGGCCTCCTGGTCTCCGGCCGGAGGAGCCGAGAGCCCAGGGCCGCACTCCTCAGTGCGCGCCCAGAGAACCGCGCTCAGTTACTCCCGTCTGCCTGACCTCCGGCCGCGCTCCGAGCTCACCGAGCCTTCGACCGGTTCAAGGTCACCCCGAGCTGCGAGCTTACTGTCGGCTCTGTCTCTGTAGCCGGCTTTCCTGTTCCAATACCCGCAAGCTCTGCGACACTCAGACACCCCTGATCCTTCTGTGACCCTGCGGGACCTGAGGCCACGCTGACCCCGTGTGGGCTTTGCCCCGGGTAGCCTCTGGAGCGATGTCCCTCAGCGGAACAGACTTTTAAAAGTCCTGATTTTGTGCGCGGTTGCTCCGCCGCTTGCCGGGAGCCGGCCCCTCCCCCCAGAGTCTATCTTCCCGTCGCTTTGGATTCACTTCTCCGCCGGTCCTACCTTTCAGAAAGTGGTTGTTTTTCTGTTTCCAGAATTGCTGTTCTTCTTCTCTTTGATCTGCTGATGGATTTGCAGGTGTTTGCAATCTTTAGATAAGCTATCTAGCTGATCTCTGGCTAGCTGAAGTAGTCTCGGCCTGCTACTTCTCCGCCATCTTGACTCCTCCCCCCCACTCTATTTACTTTAAATGGGAATTATTAATAAGCCATTTCAACTTCTTTCTGCTGCTGCTTTATAATTTTAGTCAATACTGTACTTTCTCATAGCTGTTATTTAAACAATTTTATGAAACTTGAAAAATTAAATGTGATATGGTATTCCATTTAAATTACATATGAAGGGTTGACTTAAAAGGCTGATAAACCCTGTGGTTCAGATGTGTCTTCATTGTTTGTAAATGTGGTACACATTCATATACTACAGAATATAATGTTATTTATATGCCACAGAATATGATGTATAATATATCATAGAATATTATATATACCTTATATTATAGAATATGTAACTTATGACAGAATACAGTATATAATGTACTTTTAAAAATGACATAATATGTAGAATTACTACTATTCAGCACTGGTTAGAGTTTAAATTAGCATGAAGATTCATAAAACTGCTATTTTAGGGCATCATTATTCAGAATCAGATCATCAAAAATCATTTCAATTCCTTTTGAAAAATAAAGAAATATGTTGCCCACTGTTCTTCAAGTGTACTGAAGGGTAAGGGTTCTCATTTTAATCCACTTTCTATTAAATCATCAGTCCCTGTAGATTCACAGAAAATTTCCAGCAGGCACGAGATTGAAAAGTAATGCCTACTATTAGAGGAGCTCAAGGCCCACAAAACCCTTGATGACTAGATGCCTTTGTTAAATGCTCTGATTTTTTTTTTTTTATTAAGAGTTTCAATGAGATACAATTTACTAATCATAAGTGTACAATTCAATGATTTTAGTACATTAACAGATTTGGGACAACATCCTCAAAATCTATTTTTAAGCATTTCTAATATTCCAACACACTTTGTGCTCATTTATAGTCACTCCTTGTTTCCACCCCTAGCCCTACATCACCACATTTTCTGTCTCTGTAGGTTTTATTGTCCATCCTTTATGAATAATTTGTGATTATGTTTTCAGTTAACTAAAAGTTTGGATTATGTTGTTCAGCTAAAATTTTAATTAAATAATTTTAATGCATAATTTTGTTTAGTAACTTTTCATAAAGCAGAATGGAATCTATGACTGCTTTCAAAGGTCTCTAACAAATAGTTTGATGTTGAGATTTGTGTTGTTGTTTTAACCCACATCCATTTAATACATATTTGATCCAAACTGGTTGATGAGCAGTTAGTGTTATAATTGTAAAAACTAACCAGATCAAATAGCATAGTCTGGGAAAAAAACAAACAAACAAACAAACAAACAAAAAAAAAAACTGGTTCCCTGTAAAATTTTCTTCACCCCAGAAATTCGGATTCAGTATTAAATCTTTATGTGTTTACAATTGGCTAAAAGATTTATTCTGAATACAGATCCAGCAATTTGCATGTGTGTATTGGGCAATGATTATATTGCTAAGCTTTCCCTGAACTGAAGAGTTAGCCTAATTACGCCTCAACTTTTATAAACAGTGATGTAACTTTCTGTTTAGTGCTAGCAATATCTGCAAATTATTAGCTAAAATCATTATTTTATAATTTATTAAAATCCCAGTGAATAGTTTAGATTAAGAACAAAACACTATCATTTTGTAGATGAATATAAAATAATATAGAAATGTTTCTTTTGAAAGTTATGCATTGGTTAGATGATGGCTTTGGCAGAATGAGTCCATTAGCCTAGTATCTTTCACCCCACAGCATGAGTAAGAAGAAAGGTTTGTCATTCTCAAAGCTGAAATCTTGTCAGCCTCGCTGTAGATTTATGAGGCGATGTTCTAATCCCTCATGATTATCTGTCCTGTTGTTCTCCATTACTGCTTCCTCAAGGAGGCTATTTTTTTGTGTTCTTCTCATGTCATGCTCAGTTGAAGTATAATTGACTGGAAGACCACCTACACTTATGGTGCATTCACACACAAATGAATGGATGCTAGAAAAGTTGTACATCCATTAAGCGGAGCATTAGTTTTGATGTTATTCATTTATCTATCAAATATACTTAGACATATGAGTTCTCTGAAGGCTTGTTTACTGAGAAATGGCACTTTGCTCTTAGATGAGGGAAATGAAAGATATTGCTGCTGTCAATGAATTTAAAGGCTTTTATGCAGAAGTCTGAAAAATGAGAATACATGCCATTCTTCCATTGTCTATTTTGTGGTGCTTTAAAGTGAAGTCTTTCAGCAGGCTATTTTCATATTATGATCAGAGAGAAAACACACACACAAACATACACATGTGTGCACATGCTACACTGAGTTTCCTTGCTTTATCTTTAAAGAGAAAACATCCAGAGATACAAGTCATTAGTTCTAGTTGTATGTAGTTCTTTTAAATAAAATAAGTAGATGATTAAAAATGTCAATTTTCATTTATTAGCAAAAGTAGACTATATTTAATGTTGTGTGGCATAAAAAGGAAACTAGGGAGGTAAGTTCAGTGGTCAAAGCATGATAAATTTTGTGAAGAAGAAGGAAAGGATGTTATGTAAAATAATTGACATTAATATGGGTCTGAGGAATCATGTAAGTTCTTTGAAGAAGTGGCAGATAGACCTGGCTCTGAAAGTGGAGGAAGACAAGTGAAAAGAAGAATGTTTTATATAAGAAATAACAGGTGGGAATAATTTGAGGTAGAAAAGTACAAAGCACCTTTGAAGAAAGAGTTCTGTCTCACTGGAACACAGAGAAATAGGAACTGTGAGCTAGGTTGGGTGATATAGGGCCTCACAGGCTTTGTTATTAATGTAAGATTTTATTATAAGAAAAACATTAACCACTAAAGGATTTTAAGTTGAAGAATGACAAAAGTGAAAGTCAATTCTTTAAAAGGACCATTTTGGCTGTCATTTGGAGAAGAAATTGGAGTAAAGGAGGTAAGCTTATGGCTATTGCAGATAGTCCAGACTAAGGAGAGCTGGTTGACACTGGCTGGGGGGATAAAGTGGGGAAAAAAAATCTAGGAGATATTCAGGTGAAACTTATATAAAAGACAGGCATTAATTTAGATGTTTTCATATGCATTATCTTGTTGAAATTCCAAATAATTGTAATATAGCCATCATCGTGTCATTTTTGGATCTGCAAAAATGAAGCTTAGAAAACTGAAAAATTAGAGACATGAAAGTGTTTAGACTAAACTTGAACTTTATAAATTAAAAATCAATCATCTCTCAAATAACAGTCAACTTTTAAAATATCACCTTTATATCAAGCTCATTTTAAGAAACTATCTTTAACATTGTCACCAGAAGCTTATTAGTTCTTAGTAGTGACACCATGTTGAACTCATGATACCTAATTTAAATAACAATGAATGACCTAATTGTTTGTGTCTTCCTCAATTTCTTTCATGAGTACTTTATAGTTTTCTGAGTATAGATTCTGTGTCTCTTTGGTTAGGTTTATTCCTAGGTATCTTATGGTTTTGGATGCAATTGTAAATGGGATTGACTCCTTAATTTCTCTTTCTTCTGTCTTGCTGTTGGTGTAGAGAAATGCAACTGATTTCTGTGCATTGATTTTATATCCTGACACTTTACTGAATTTCTGTATAAGTTCTTGCAGTTTTGGAGTGGAGTCTTTTGGGTTTTCCACATATAGTATCATATCATCTGCGAAGAGTGATAATTTGACTTCTTCTTTGCTGATTTGGATGCCTTTAATTTCCTTTTGTTGTCTGATTGCTGAGGCTAGGACCTCTAGTACTATGTTGAATAGCAGTGGTGATAATGGACATCCCTGCTGTGTTCCTGACCTTAGCGGAAAAGCTTTCAGTTTTTCTCCATTGAGAATGATATTTGCGGTGGGTTTTTCTCTCTGTAAGAGGCTGCCCTGACCAGTCAGTTTGATTCTCAATACTGGCACAAAATAAAGCTTTGCTTGACCTTCGCTTTGTATCAGTATCACTCCTTTGATCATGGACCCTAACCGGTACAAGGCTTTCCCAATTCAATTTGCCTTTTAAGTTTTTGCCAAATGCAATTGATGGTGGCTGACTTCTTTTGCAAGTCCTGAATAAACAACTTTTGTTTGCAGTCAGTTGATTTGTCTTCTGTTTCCACAAGTGATAGTTTGAAAGTTGTGAGGCATGAGAAAGAGGAGGGGGCTAACTTCCTGAGACCCATCACCTGGAGAAGAGATGAAGCCAGCAAGACAGTGGCATTTTGCAATATCCAGCAGGACTAACCTACAAGCTTAAGCTGTCCTTGCCAGGAGCAAAGGGATCTTTCCTAGAGAGGAGAGAGGGAAAGACAGAGGGTCTTACTGTGGTGTAGAAAAGGAGAAATATCTCATCCTGCACGTAGCTTTGTCAAAAATCAGCACAATTATTAAATATGTGATGTTAGGTGACCCCCTTCCCTAATTACCTTCCTATGTTTTCTGAAGATATTTACTCTTACTTATGTGCCTGTCCTTTTACACGTTTTGAATACAAAATGTTTATTTATTTATTTTTTTGATCATACATAGATTTTCAAATATTTCCTCTCAGTCAGTGGCTTATATTTGCATTCTCCTAAGCATGTTTTTCACAAAGCAAATTAAAAAAAAAAATCCTAAACTCAAATTTAACATTTTTTCTTTTCATGGTCGTTGTATACCATTATTTTTTCTTCTCTTTGTGGCACTCCAGCTGCATTTGTGTTATTCCATTTGATACTGCCCCAAAGCTCATTGTGCTCTATTCACTTTGGTCCATCATCTTTCACTCTGTGTTTTTTTGGAATAGTTTCTATTACCAGTTCTTCAAATTCACCTTTTTTTTTTTTTTTTTTTTGGTCTTCTTTAACTAAAGTTTGACGCAATCTTTCCATAGAACTGCATGGGTCTCGCTAGTCTTTAATCCCACAAATCCCAGGCACCTTGTCTTCCCCAGTTGCTTCATTTTTTCTCTTCCACATACCCAGACCACCAGACTCTGTATTTCCTTCTTGGCACTGTGGCTTCACTGTAATTTCAAGTAATTATAGCATTCACTTTGTTTCTTTCTATTTTCTCACACATTACTTTCTTGAGTTATCGCTAGCCCAATGACTGACAATTTATTTCAATTATTTTGTTCTGTTTTCTAAGTGTTTAAGGCAGGAGAGTAAATCATATTCCTATTACTACATAGGCAGAAGTGAAATTCCTAGTAAGTTTTCTTAAATACAGATATTACGTATCTGCTAGTTCTCTCACTTTTCTCACAAACTGATCATAATTTGTCTCTGATGTTTGAATTACTCAAAGGTTTGCAGGTGATTACAGGCAGAGCACCACTAATCTACTAATCATATTTATAGGTCAATTTTTTAATCAATCAGAGATGTACCAGTCATTTGATTTTAATAGGCTAAAATCACTTTTTGTTTTATTAATAGCTTAATTATTTTTGCTTTATTAATAGTTTTTTAAATTATGTATATCCCTTTTTATTGGTTTAATTAAAAATATTTAGAAATATTTAAAAGTATTTCACTTATTTGTTTTAGCATATTGTTATAAATTTAACCAGTTGTTACAAAGGTTTTGTTATATAACTAATAATGTATTTTGACAAAATTTAAAAAATTGAAAAAATGTAAAAATTCTACTTTGTGGACTTAATATAGAGCTCTATCTTTTGTTTTTCTGATTATTAATGTATGTGTGAAAATATAATTTTTGCTTAAATCTCTAATTATATCTAAAATGTTGGGTGGCAGCAAATTCAGTGCTAATAAGTGTCTGTGACAGAAAGAATGGTCAGAGTGAAAATAACAGCTATTCCTAGATTCAGCTTGAGATACAGACTCAGTATGAGATGTAATTATCATCATATGTAACTTGGCACATAGCAACAATAAGGTGAAGATAATAGTTTAAATATACTTATCTGTAAGTGTTTTTGACATCCCACAATACAGAATATTGGACACTTGGGAAAAGTTATCTCGAACATCAGAACTCTTTTCATTTGAGACAAAGTTCTCTGTATTCTCATATCTTTGTATTGTTGCTAGGTAGTACAGGTAAAGAACAAATAATCATGTTGAATAGAAGTAAAAAATTGGAGATGCCTGGATGGTTCAGTGGGTTAAAGCCTCTGCCTTCGGTTCAGGTCATGATCCCAGGGTCCTGGGATTGAGTCCCGCATGGCACTCTCTGCTCGGCAGGGAGCCTGCTTCCTCCTCGCTCTCTGCCTACTTGTGATGTCTCTCTGTTAAATAAATAAATAAAATCTTAAAAAAAAAAAAGAAATAAAAAATTGTGTTTTTAGTGACTTACTTCATCATTATTTATATTTTATCAGTTTATATGTGATTATGGCTTTGGTGTTGTAGAAAAATATGTATATTTTATTTAAAAAATTGTAAGCAAACACAGAATGTAATATTATCCAGTGTATCACCAATGGGAATTTATGACAGGTGAAATGGGCATTTGAATTGCATACTTGTATTATTAGTACCAGTTATAGTATTATAGTATTATAATACTTGTATTATAGTACCAGTTACTTAACCAAGATGTTATCTAACCTAGGTGTTGATGTGAACCATACCTATTTTGTAGATATGATTAAAGTCTAATCAGCTCACTTTAAGTAAAGGAAGTTTACTCACTATACTGTGGGTAGACCTCATTAAATAGTGGAAGGCCATAAGAATAAAAACTAAGGTTTCCTGTAGAAGAAGAGATTCTAACTCAAGACTTCTCAAGACAAGCATCAATTCTTGACAGCTTCCATTCAGAGGCCTACCTACAACTTTCTACTTGTCAGCATCCACAATCATATGAACCAATTCCTTATAATAAATCCATCTCTCTTTCTCTCTGTCTCTCCCTCTTTCTCTCTCTCCTTCTTATCTTCCTGCTTCTCTCCTTTTTTCTCCTTCTCCCATTCCTCCTCTCCCTCCTTTCTGCTGGTCCATTTCTCTGTAGAATCCTGGTCAATATAATGGCTGTTACAATAGAAATTTTAAAAAATAAAAAAAATTTAATTAAAAAAACCTCATGGATGAAAATTATAGTACCTGTTGGCAAAAATAATATAGATTATTTGCCAGACTTTTACAATAAAATAGGAATAAAAATTTAAAGATACAAAGGATTTATGAAAGTCCTATACAATAATTCATATACATAAATTCATATTTTCGGGCGCCTGGGTGGCTCAGTGGGTTAAGCCTCTGCCTTCGGCTCAGGTCATGATCTCGGGGTCCTGGGATCGAGTCCCGCATCGGGCTCTCTGCTCAGCCAGGAGCCTGCTTCCTCCTCTCTCTCTCTGCCTCTCTGCCTCCTTGTGATCTCTGTCTGTCAAATAAATAAATAAAATCTTAAAAAAAAAAAAATTTTCAAAAATTCATATTTTCACATTACTTAGTGACTTTTTTCACAGCAATATAGGATGTGAAAGTATTTATTATTAACATTGTAAAGTAAATATAGCTCATCTATATTTACCTGTATGTAGTAATGCAAAATAAAAAGAGAGAATAAGGTGAAAGAGAAACAAATGATAAGGCTTATGTGTCCCAACTTGCAGTTTTGGAACAAATTTTAGCATTAATGTGAGATGAGCCATTAGGATGAGGGGAAAGGCTAAGTTCCTACACTATCCTAATTTGTAACTGTCAGAATTTTTTTTTAAATATAATTTTTTATTTTTTATAAACATATAGGCATGGTGACCCCACATGGAAACCAGAAGGTGAAGGAGTGATGGTTGTTAAATTAATGAGTTTGAAACCTACAGGTTTGTCAGCAGTTAGCTGCTTCTGCATGGCTAAGCTGCAGTTCCTGAATTGTCCATGTTTGGGCAGTGACAAGACCCGGTCCTGCGCTCACAAGCCTCCCTTGGCTCCATAAGGATCCAGAAGTTCTTATTCTTCCCTCAAGGAAACAGCAGGTAGCTTAATCACATTAGCACTTTCACTAAGGTGTTAAGGGGTCAAAGTAACTCCATAGTAAAGTTATAAAATGGGCAAGTGAAGCCAAGAGAAAGAGTGAAAGTATCTACTGTTAAGGAGCTCTTTAATACCAATAAGAATATATATATATATATATATATATATATATATATATATATATATATATACTGTCCATAAAGACCAGTAAGAAAGAAGACTTACACAAAACTTTTACATACAACTAGCAGTCAACTACACACAACCATTCTGTCATGCTAGCTTTCCTTTCCCTCTAGATAGATTATACCTCCATAAAGAAAAAGAAAATGGATATTAGTAGTCACCTGAAAGAGACTGAATTACCTGGAAGATATTTTAAAAGGAAAGAGAAGGAAATAGGTTAAAATGGTAAGTTAAAATCTGTACTCCACTTCTATTCCCAGTGGAGTTCATAAAAAAGATGAGACCTGTTTAGAAAACAAAGAAGTTTCATTTTTTTTCAAAGATTTTATTTGTGTGTGTGTGTGTGTGTGAGAGAGAGAGAGAGTGAGAGAGAGAGAGAGAGAGAGAGAGAGAGAATGCACAAGGAGGGGTAGTGGCAGGCAGAGGGAAAAGCTGGTTTCCCTGCTGAGCAAGAAGGCTGATGTGGACTCGATCCCAGGACCCTGGAAGGATCATGACCTGAGCCAAAAGCAAACACTTAACCAACTGAGCCATCCAGGCATCACAAAGCTTCATTTTCTTCACATATCTGAAAACTAGTATATTGAATTCAAACTCCATTAAATTTATAGTGAAATGATTCAGTACATCATTATTAAAGGAACAATTCTATGCTATTTGGCATCTTTTAATTGTTCTATGAGGAAAAAGATAATAAGTTAAGTTGCACATTCAGAACCCTTTAGAAATTGAAGTATATTAACTCATACTTAGCGTATGGAGTCTTGATAAATTCATTCTTGTGAGGACCTCTTGAAAAATATGTTTTTTTTAAATTTAGTAAAGCATTCCCCAACTTTAATGTGATAAGAATTTTCATGAACTCATGAGAAATTCAAATATCATAAACCAGCTTAATAAGGATAATACTGAGCTATTTATACATAATCCTTCAATAGCAAGGATAAATAATCCGCTGTTTACTCAGAAGCTGATTTTAACAGTTTCAGAAGGGAGTTTTGAATTTCTCATCCTATGTGCTATGCAAAAGTTGGTGATAAAACTTAAAATGTAGGCCCTCAAAATCCTATATATTATGTTCCTTGTCATGATTTCAATAGTAAATGATTTTATCATTTTGACTTTTCTATGAAAAGAACCAATGCTTAAGAATAAACAACTTCTTGAATAACCAGCAGAGTATTTAAAAACCAAATAAAAACAAGCATCAGATTAATGAATTGTTAACAAAATGAAAGTGAATGAAATGAAAAATTATCACCAGGTTTTAAGTTTCAAAAGAAAATTTTAAATAGAATATCAATACACAAAACATAAAATTGTATTTTCTTGCTGAGAGTACAGATACACAGCTTATAAACTCAAATTTATAACATTTAGTTATATAATCATTTATTAAGAGTGACGAGGATCTCTTGAATAAAAAATTTGAACCTTATAGTGTGGGGTGAGAGTTATACTATATAGCAGCTTACAATTCAATATAATTCTGTTTTAATTTGGTTTTATAGTTACAGGTTAATCTTGATTGAGAGAGAAAGGTATTGGAAAGACATATGTTTTTCTTTAATAACTCACCATGCAATCTAATGTTCTTTTTAACTAAAAATTCCAGAAGCTTTAGAAAGAGACAGTATAAAATCAGTAATATCTAACAATTATCTTATCTTTTAATAACTGAAGTCCCATTGATAAGTAGTCAATTTGGTGGAATTAGGGAAAGATAAATTGGCTTACAACCATTTTATAATTTGAATATCTGGAAAAATGGAAAAAATGTATTTTTCCAATTCATTTGTAATATTATGATAATTTTCAGTGATATTCTAAAATATTTATCTCATTACTTATCATAGAGATAGTTATTTAAAATTTCTCAGGAAATTTCATTTTTTTAAACTGGTATTTTTTATATAATTTTTATTTTTTATAAACATATATATATATTTTTTTTTGGAATTTAACTTTTTATTTTTTATAAACATATATTTTTATCCCCAGGGGTACAGGTCTGTGAATCACCAGGTTTACACACTTCACAGCACTCACCAAAGCACATACCCTCCCCAATGTCCATAATAAACTGGTATTTTTATCTGCAATTTGAAGTATAGATCCTGGCAACCTATAATGGTTAAGAGGCTTCATTCAGTTTATTTAAAGTCAGCCTTGAAAATTTTAGTAAACTAGTTCTTCAAACTGATTCGAGTTGCTTGACTCAACACATGCAGAAGGCAGAAAACAATTAAAATGGTGAACACAAGGCACTACTGATTAAAAGTAAAGTTATTATTAGATTATAAAAATGTTGAAAAAATTCTGGAAGATTTAAGTCAAAGAAGATATGATTTCTTGAGATGGCAAAAGCTCAGAGAAAACCAGAACCTGACTACTAGATCTATCCAAGTTCCTTCTAAAAAAAGTTGATGCAAATGGTGTGCATGCACTCTTTTTGATGGCTGAGTAGTATTCCATTGTATATATGAACCACATTGCCTTTATTCATTCGTCTGTTAAAGGGCACCATGGCTCCTTCCACAGTTTGGCTACTGTGGACTTTGCTGCTATGAACATTGGGGTGCATGTACCTCTTCTTTTTATTACTACATCTGTTATCTTTGAAGCTAGAACTGGTGGTGATTATGCTAAGTGAAATAAGTCAAGCAGAGAAAGTCAATTTTCATATGGTTTCACTTATTTGTAGAACATAACGAATAGCATGGAGGACATTAGGAGAAGAGAGGAGGAAATGAAGAGGTGGGGGATGAGAGGGGGAAAGGAACCATGAGAGACTGTGGACTCCAAGAAACAAACTGAGGGTTTTAGAGGGGAGGGCGGTGGTGGAAGGATAAGTTGGTGATGGGTATTAAGGAGGCACATATTGCATGGAGCACTAGATGTTATACACAAACAATGAATCATGAAACATTATATCATACTGTATGGTGACTAATATAACATAATAAAATAAAAAAAATTAAAAAAATAAGGGAAGAAAGTTGAGACTAGCTTCAGATTCAAACTAAAAAAGTTTGAGGAATGGAAAATGGCTTGAAGATAGCCATATAGGTATTTAAAAAACATTTTACATACCTGAGCCAATCACACGTTTCACTTTCTCCACGTATAGAATTGCTGGGAGTAACCTGCCCAAGATTCTTACTGTGGATTTAAAGATTTAAGCAACTAAACTGAAGGAATGTTTAAGATTGAAGTATATACTTTCATATTAAAATGTTAGGGTTAGGGGGACATGGTAGCTTAGTTGGCTAAGTGTCTGCTTCAGGCTCAGGGTGTGATCCCAGGTCCTGGATCCAGCCCCGTACCAGGCTTCATGCTCAGCGGGGAGCATGCTTCTCCCTTTCCTGGTCCCCTGCCTGTGCTCTCACTCTGTCTAAGAAATAAATAAAAATCTTTAAGAATAAAATAAAATAAGATAAAATAAAATAATAAAATATGAAGGTTAAGAAAGAAAGAAAGAGAGCTCAGCCCAAATAAATTTTACTACATTAATTTAATTCCAGAATAATGTCCTTCTAAAGCAATTGAGAGGGTCCCTAGTATGCCTGCCTGTCCACTTACTGGGCACTAATTAGGGATACCTACCTGTTAACAATACCTTCAAATTACTTAGAGTGAGTTGCCAATGTTTCCTTCAAGGGAGGGATCATTTTGTGAAATATACTTTTATGACCTAGAGGCAATTTACGCCACATACTTAATTAAGCTAGTCTTTCATTCCTAAATATGAACTAAGAATCATTAGAAATTTGAAAGCAACTATGAGCATGAAATAGATGGACCAAAATGAGTACACAGACCAAACGACCTTGAAAAAAACATTATAATTCAGGCACTGAAGGAAGACATTAAAAATTCAAATTAGTTTCCCTTGAAAAATGCAGAAAGACGTTGTATCAAATGATGTTGTGAAAGAGCAATCTGAGAATAAAGAGATCCTAGAAATTTTTTAAAATGATTAAAATATTTAAAATATTAAATGGACACATGGGTGGCTCAGTCAGTCAAGCATCTGTCTTATGCTCAGGTCATGATCTCAGGTCCTGGGATGGAGCCCCAAAATCTGGCTCCCTGTTCAGAGGGGAAGCCTACTTCCCCCTCTCACTCTGTTCCCCACCCCCACACCTTGGGTTATGCTTTCTTGCTAGCTCTATCAAATAAATAAATATAATCTTTAAAAAAATAAAATATTAAATAGACAAAATAATAGACTTTATGGGATAGAAGATTAAGCATGTGATTTGATACTAAACATGAAGAAACCTTTCATGAAGGCAGAGAAAAAGATAAACACTAGTAAATATGATGTAAAAAGTTAAAACACAGGAAGATAGATCTATGTAGCTGAAGTTTAAGAACCACAAAGAAAGATGGTAGAGACAAGATATAACCAAAGGAAAACTAGAGGAAAATAAATTGAAAAAATATATATTTATATTTATATTTATTAAATATTATATATTATTCTTTAGATTTAAAGGATAAACATCCTGCTGAGAAGATAGTCTTTCTAGTAAAATAAATATATAAAAGAAAAAAAATAGGCTATTCCTAAGGAAAGGGCAATCAGATGAAATATAATAATACTGAATACTTCAGTATTGCATTATATTATTTAAAGTTTGGAAAGGAATTTAACTGATGCATAGAATCATCTACTCAATCAAAGTAAGAGAACAATATATATTTTGGACCTTAAGTTTATTATTTATTTAGTGTGTATATGTGTGTGTGTGTGTGTATGAATATGTGCACATGTGTGTATATACATGTACACACATACATATATGAAGAGATATTCCTATATGAATGTGTAAAATGTAAAATAATAGATTTTTTTAAAGTGGTGATAAATAGAGTCAACTTAGAAGGACTAAAACTATCCAGTGACCCTTGACATTTCCAGTATTTTACATATAGTAACAGAAGTACAGTGAAATGGGGTCACAGTTTTATCTCTGTGACCTACCCACAGTACTTGGTGTATACTACTTGTTTCTATGGTGAATAATTACACCATAATTGATGAGTGTGAGAGTACCTGATTTATCATGGGCAGTTCTAAAGGCATGATCCCTCAATATCCCAGAACTAGATGCTCAGTTTGCTCCCTAACATGCCAGGAGGACCCTATTACATAGAGTAGACCCCATAGTTCCCTAGCAGAGATGGCATGGCTTTGCTCCAGAACGCCAAGGATCTATGTGACAACCCTATTTCTGGAGCTTTTAAAGAAGAGGGCAGTCCCTTTTGCTACCTTCGATAGCTCCAGTATAATGGGATCTGTCAGGTCCTTTGGCCCAAGAAATAGGGCTGCTTGTCCACCCACCTAGACCTGCTGCCAAATCTTCTCTTGTTCCAAACCCCACTCGAAGCTAGCAACCTTCTATGTAAATCTGATGTTAGCAACAGTCCCACATGTAGAATATGCCAAAGAAGCCTACCAAACATGCTTCACTCTTAGTGGTGAAAGCTATAAGATAAAATGACTAGTCCTTTATGTTGTAGGTTCCCAAATTCCTGTACTAGTGTGCTCCTAAAAATGTCCTCAATGTGATAAGCCCCTGAATCTTCACAGTGCTTAATTTCTCACCTCTTGAGGGCACATGTTTTATAAAGTATCACAAGTTCTCATGATTGTTGCTCATAGATTTAATTAATATGATATCATTAATATAGTGGACCATGTGATGCTTTGCAGTTTCTAGATGGTTCAGGTCTCTTTGGACTGTATTGTAATAGAATACAACAATCTGAGAGTTTTTGTTAAAGCTTAGTATGCCAGATTCAATGGTATGTTCAGGAACCAGGAAGAGTTCTACTAGATAGGCTTGTGGATCTACTGGACACATTATAAAGTAGATGTTGGTTATAAATCCATTATTATTGAATGCTTTGATACCCATAGTATAATGAGGAGCAGAATGGTGCTTTGTATCTCTGTATATCAGAGTCAATTCAGATACAATTCAAAACTCTTTAAAATAACTGGGTAGTCCCCCTTCCATTGTGTGGTACCTAAGTCCTTTTAGGAAGGAGTGGTCAAATTATATATATATATATATATATATATATATATATACCCACATTATTGTATATATTATATATATATATATATATATATTATACACACACAAACACACACATACAGTATGTATACAGATAGATACTGGGGTTCTCAGTAATGTGTTTATGTATGTGTATATGTATATAGATACTAGGGATTTCAGTTCTATATCTGCATGTTCTGCTTCCAACCCTTACCTTTAAAGAAACCAGTCCTCAGAGTTAAATAATGCTGTTGCCTTCACCAACATATTTCTTTTTTTTTTTTAAAGATTTTATTTGCTTATTTGACAAACAGAGATCACAAGTAGGCAGAGAGGCAGGCAGAGAGAGAGAGGGAAGCAGACTCCCCACAGTGCAGAAAGCCCAATGTGGGGCTCGATCCCAGGACCCCGGATCATGACCTGAGCCAAAGGCAGAGGCTTTAATCCATTGAGTCACTCAGGTGCCCCTCACCAACATATTTCTAATTACTTTAGTTAAATAGACTGTTCTCTGGGCCCTCTCAAGGAATATATTAGCTTTTGATACATATATAATATTTGTTTTTTACCAGCTATATTGAAATATAATTGACATGCAATATCATTTAAGTTTAATCACCATTGTGTTGTGGTTATGGTGAGAATATTAAAGCTCTACTTTTGTAGCAAGTTTCAAGTATATATTATAATATTGTTAACTATAGTTACCATGTTTACATTAGATCCCTGGAACTTACTCATCTTACAACTGAAAGTTGTACTTTTTGACCAACGTCTTCCCATTTCCCCCACCCCTCAGATCCTGGCAACTACCATTCTACTCTCTGTTTCTATGAGTTTGATGATTTTAGATTCCACATATAACTGATATCATAGAGTATTTGTCTTTCTCTGTCTGCCTTAATGCACTTACGAATGATGACTTCAGGATCCATCCATATTGTTGCTAGTGGAAGAATTTCCTTCTTTTTTATGACTGAATATTATATATATATATACATTATAAAATGCATACAGTATATAATAAATATAATAACATATTACATTATATGTTATATATATATCATTAGCATGGGAGTGCAGATATCTCTTCAATATCCTGTTTTAATTTCCTTCAGCTAAATACATAGAGGTGTAATTGTTGTGTCATATGGTAGTTCTATTTTTAATTTTGTGTGGAACCTTTAAACTGTAAACAACTATATATATATGTATATATACATATATATATAGTGTCTGCACCACTTTATATTCCCACCAATAGTGCATAAGTGTGGGAATATAAAGTGGTACAGACACTATATATATAGACACACACACATATATATGTTATCTCTTGTTGTCTTTAACAACAGTTATTCTAAGAGGTGTAAGATGTATCTCATTGTGGTTTGCAGTTCCCTGATAAATAGATTGCTTTAGCCATAGATAGTAAACCAGCTATAGCATGGCACTTTTCTGATTTTTTTTTATTCATTTATCAATATAATACCAAGGCAGCTCTGGCATCTCTAGTTAATGAAGATTAACATATTATCCAAGCATTCAGATCATCCCTTGGGAGAGTATTAAATTCTTTGTCACCAGAGAGTTCTCCAATATGGACAAACTTTCTTACCCGGTTTTATATTTTTCCACCTGCTAGTACCCTCCAGATTCCTTCCAGGCCTCTTCCCATTTTCTGCCGGCACATATAAACCAGAGCCTGCAGCTCCTTTGACATTTAAATCCTCTTCATCCTGATTAGGTCCACTATTTTCTGCTTGAATTATACCGAGATTTTACCCAAATTAAGTCTGTTGTAAGTATCTTCCTTGTATATACATACAATTTAAAAATACAGAACTCACAGAAACAGAGAATAGAATAGTGGTTGCCGGGGACTGGGAAATAAGGAAATAGGAGTTGTTAGTTAAAGGGTACAAATGTCCAGGCACAAGATGAGTAAGTTCTGAGGATCTAATACACAGTATGGTGACTCTAGTTAATAATAGTGCACTGTATATTTATAAGTTGCTAAGAGAATAGATTCTAAACATCCTCACAACACACAAAAATGATAATTATGTGAAGTGAGGGATGTGCTGACTAACCTTACCACAGCAATGATTTTGAAATTTATATGTGCATCAAATCATTGTATTGTACATCTTATACTTACACAATTTCAATTATATCTCAGTAACACTGGAAAAATAGTCTGTTGGGCAGGAGGGCCATTGGGGGTCTATCTTAAAGAGGGCAAAGATTGTCTTGTACATTCTTTTTTTATTTGAAGTTCTTACATTGTTTGAAGCAAACAGTTAGGAAAGGGGATAGATCTGCCAAGAAGATGGAGTTGGTCCTAAGAGTTCAGAAGAACCTCAAAATTTAAAATTTTCAAATGCACCAATAGAGATTCTTCTTTCAAAATCTCTGGGTTTTATTACTTCCATGCCAGTCTGCAGCCTTGCATAGAAGACTTTCTGAGGCTAAGAATTCAGGATTTTCTGAAGTTCTTCCGCTTTTCCATTTAAGTCCCAGGATTAAATTTAGTGGTCCTGCCCTGGGACTTCAGGAGGTAAGAGTCTTTTGAAATGCTGGCAAGAAATCTGTGTAACTCTACCTTTACTTTAAGGTATTGATTAATAGATGTGAGCCTGTCGTTTTTTCTCTTCAGTGTTATCAGTGGTGCTTAACAACAAGTATGCAATTCTGACGTTCTTTTATTTTCTTTTTTCATCACACTATTAAATGCTGGAGACATTGCCTCACCAAGTATATTTGCCCCCACCTATTTGTCATCCCAGTCCACTGTAGATATGGTGAAATAGGACCTATCCATCCATCATTTGCCACTGTGATGGGACATGCAAGTTCATACGGTCAGTAAATAAACCAACTCTAGATGTCATTCTCAGAACACCTGTTCTAGGACCACTCCTTACTCTAGGACCAAGCTGGTTCCTGGGTGGAATTTCCTAGAAGTGACTGAAGTGGGGATTCTTATACTGTTATTTATTGGGGAAGTATTGTTAGGATAAGGGGAGTGAAGGAACTGAAACAAGCCAGAGAAGTTGTTAAGGAAGAATGAAAACTTAGCTGGAAACTAGCTTTATTCTGAAGCACAAATTAGACTATAATGTTATTCACACCCGTGACAGTGGGTCTGACATTCAGTCTTTGGCCAAGGTCTACTAGGCAGGAAGATTCATAAACTCCTATATGAAGGGACCAAGGAGAATTCTTCAGAGAAATAAGTTGCTCTGAGGTTTTAGTTGCTAACACATCCAGTAGCTGCGGGTTTGAAGACACTAACCTGCAAAGTGTGCACTAAGGGAATTTGGTCAGGACACCAAAAGTATCCACTCATGCCTTCTTAATGCTTATTTCCTAAATTACCATACCATAGAAAGAACATGGGACAAGCAGATGAGTCTGTTTCTTGTCTGGCATATATTTTATTCAGTATAGCAGACACATGTACTACTGAGCTTTTATACAGTAGATTTTTCTTTCCTTGTACAATTTTAAAAAATATTTTATTTACTTATTTGACAGAGAGAGAGAGAGAGATCACAAGTAGGCAGAGAGACAAGCAGAAAGAGAGGGGAAAGCAGGCTCCCTGCTGAGCAAAGAACGTGATGTGGGGCTTGATCCCAGGACCCTGAGACCATGACCTGAGCCGAAGGCAGAGGCTTAACCCACTGAGCCACCCAGGTGCCCCTCCTTGTACAATTTTATGGGAGCTAATATGGACTTTCAAGAACCTCAAAAAATGACAAGTATATAGATATAATATTTTTAGTCAATGACATATTTTCATATGTGAGTTTACTTCAGGGAGCAGCTATACATTAAAATGCTGGTTATTTCCATTCAGCAAGTATATTTTATCACTATCATTCAAATAGTTCCTAATATAAATATTTTAAATTACATTGTAGTTTAACAGTTGCAGATCATTTGAAGCATTTTACTAAGTTATAGGTAACCAAACATAGCATCTTTACAAAGTTCTACAATAGGGCACTGTGAAGGTAGGAAAATCAACTCTAGCACTATTAAAAGTCAACATCTGGAAATTTCATATAAATATTTTGTAGTGGGACTAATTATATCTTTTGTATCCCTTCCATTTTGTTTGCTCATTTTTTTTTTCATAATATACAGATAGAGGTTGCCTTACCTTTATCTCAAGGATCCTTCTAGAATAATATCTGAGTAACACTCACAATCAGAACCTACACTCTTCATTTTTCACATTAGGCAGTAGATAGCTCTTATTCCCCTATGCTCTACCAATTTATCATTTCTTCTTTTCTATCTTTTACAGGAGCCCTAACAAGCTTGCGCATATATAACAGTGAAGGTGCCCTCAATTCACAGACTCGGATATTTGTTCTGTATCTCTGTTTTGGAAATGGTCCAGGAATTGGGTGAAGCCCCCTCTAGAGCACATCAAATATCAAATAGCCAATATTTTATTTCTCCCTCCTAAATGAACATCACTGGGAAAATTTCCTGTTCCCTGAGGAATATCTGAATGACATATTGCAGACTGTGCAGCCTTTACACAGACCAGAATCTAAAACATTTACAGATTAGAAAGTAAATAAGCATATAGCATATGCTAATTCTTTCCTTATGAATAGTTATTTGTGTTTTCACTATTTAATGAAGTTATGGACTGTGGCCTTTCTGTGAAAGTACGGCAATTAGGAATCAATTACACTTTATATTGAAACATTGGTTACTCTGCTGCTGTGGGATAATTGGGAAATAACTATATTGTCATTTTTATGTACTTTGGCTACATTGAATCACAGTATTTCAGTGGTGAGGCACTGGCAAATTACACATACATTTGTTCATATTAGGTCATGGATTGTGAAGACAGTGTGAAAAAACTGCTCACTTAGAATGAACTCTGAAGATAATGTGTAAGTTCAAGTAGCTATGCAAAGATAGTGAGAGCTTCTCAATTAATTTTCATTCCCAATGCAATTAGTGCCACTTAATAGAATGTGGTGCAATATTAGAAAATGGAACTAAATGCCTTGCTGGTTTTCTTGTGTGTGTGTGTGCTTAATTTGACTACTAAAAGGAACTGAAAAATTCAGATAAAGATTTCTTTAAGAATTAAAAATTATTTAAAAACGCAAATGCTTTGAGGATGACATATCAAAATAAGTATATGGAAAGACTTAGTAAATTTGCATCCTGTAGCCTGGAGAGGTTTTATTTGGAACTTATAAAGAGGAATGATTCTCTGCTTTTTATGCGACTGGGAAACAAACCCTTGTGATACTGGAGAAAGATTTTGTTTTGCCTGCTCCTTTATATTTATTTCTGGCATTGATGTCACTAACCTGAGCTCCCAAGGAAAACTAGAGATGACAGATCTTGAGCCAAGAAAGTAGTTGAAGATTCTAATATGAATGTCCCAGAATTTCCACATTAAAGGTAAATATGTTGTTGTTTACTTTCTAAAAACAAAGCAAAGAACTCTAAAGAGTTTTACTTAAGTAACATCCGTGTTAACAGAACTGGCATTTATTATCTTTAGTTTAGATGACCTGTCTGAACTTCACCTTGGTGAGCTGAATTTGGCATGCAGATGTTTTATTTCTGTGCTCCTCCTGTCTTCTTTTCCTTACCTTTACTTTTTAATTTTGAAAAATCATCAGCTATTTAAAAAATTCAAGAATCAAAAGAGCAAAGAAAAAGAGAGAGAGAGAAGGAGAGAGAGAGAAACCAAGAAATAGACTTAACTACAGAGAAAAAAGTGATGGTTACCAGAGAGGACGTAGGTGGGGGATGGGGAAATAGGGGATGAGGATCAAAGAGTATACTTATCATGATGAAATAAAATAAAACTTAAAACATGATAAAAATTGGAGATGTCACACTCAAAAATATGTGGTTTGAAGTATAGCAGCAAAAAATTTATTAATCTGTAACGTAGGTGTAGGAAAGCTTAGATAAATGATGTTTTCACCTGTCAAGAGATAACCCTGTCTTATATTTTTTAAAAATTATCTTGGTTTGCAGTATCTTCAAACTGAAGGACAAGGTAAGTCTTTCCTGGCTTCCAATCATACTTTTCCATTGCAACAGTTGAAAAATATAAGGCTTTCCAAATACCTGGATCTCAAAATTGTTTCTTGAAAGCATTGTTCAGATAAAAAGGGATCACATTCTATGCTTTGAAATGCAGTATGTACTTTTCTCCAATAGGTGGGGGCAACTATGTGTAATAGCAGGAGTTATAGCCCTTAAAATAAATTGAAAGCATTGATCCAGAGCTGCAGTCAACTAATACCAACCCTATTATCTTCATTCAGACCAGCTCACCCAATGAGGTGGTACAAATACCCTATAAACATCAAACTGTTCTAAAAGCCTGATACACTTGATCACTGATTACACAATTACTTAAGAGGAGGAATCTGAGAACAGAAGTAATTAAGTACAGGAGATTTGTTTTTTAATTATAAGCAAACTAAATTAAGTCAAGCACAGAGTTACTACTGTGAAAGGAAGAATAAAAGAAATGGTCTCAAATGTGCCTCCTAAAGCATTACTTAGTAGTCAACTGACTTGCATTATCTAATAATAGAAAATTAAAACAATGGGTACAAATATGTTTTTCTACTTCTTTAGGTAGAATTAGGCTCTCTTCCTTTCATTTGTGAAATCATGAAATTAAATTGAGCTAACAATGAAGAAGTAAAATTATTTTAAATGTCTTCTGCTAGTAAATTTTTATGGGAGTATATACACATTATTTTATCTATTTGTACTATGTTTTTTCTTTTTTTTTTAATTTTTTATTTTTTATAAACATATATTTTTATCCCCAGGGGTACAGGTCTGTGAATCACCAGGTTTACACACTTCACAGCACTCACCAAATCACATACCCTCCCCAATGTCCATAATCCCACCCCCTTCTCCCAAACCCCCTCCCCCCAGCAACCCTCAGTTTGTTTTGTGAGATTAAGAGTCACTTATGGTTTGTCTCCCTCCCAATCCCATCTTGTTTCATTTATTCTTCTTCTACCCACTTAAGCCTCCATGTTGCATCACCACTTCCTCATATCAGGGAGATCATATGATAGTTTTCTTTCTCTGCTTGACTTATTTCGCTAAGCATGATACGCTCTAGTTCCATCCATGTTGTTGTACTATGTTTTTTCTGATGAGCCAAGTATCATTAAAAACAGGTCATCTTGAAAGTATACAGTAACAGCAGTTTTAGATTCATGTATCCTCTGAAAAGGAAGAACATAGAATGTAGTAATAGTTTGTAATCATGCAAACATAGAAGGACCTAGCTTTCCATTTTTTCAATTGTTTCTTGAAGTTAAGTTTGGAATATAGGGAGATATTTTTCCCCCTGAATTATTCTTTATTTCTCTATGATTAAAGTAAGTTGCAGTTTCTATTGAAGACATGCTCAGGAGCAACTGAAATATGAAATGGAAACATACTCATCTGTTGCTATTTGAGTATTTTAAATATGAAAATGGCCTTTTCATAAGATTTAATCCAAACTATTGACGAGTATGTGTTTTCTAACGAGAGTCCACCATAACAATGTCACATGGAAGAGTAGCTTCTTCTCTTCCTCTGATACAAATGATCTGTGAATCAGCCAGAACACTGAAGTATTCTCATCAATATCTTACTTCCATCTTTTTATGCAACCACACATGATTTTCTTTTTATTCTCAAATCAACCCTTCTCCACTCTTTGTGGTTGATTTTGTGGTGATTCTGCAGTGGTAGATAGTATGCTGGGTTTTGAATAAATATTTAATATCTAAATAATGCTTTGAGTGGAAGGAAAGAATAGGGAATAGTTATCACTAGGATACATATGTTGTAGTATTTATGATTTTGGAATATACTGATGCATGATTTTTTACTATATATGTATATATGTAACACATATCTAATGTATATAGCTTTACAGTGACTCAATTTCTTACATCAACTTGGTTCACACTTTCTTTCCACATTTTCGCTGTTATTTTTTGCTAATGCTATTTTTTCCTCTACGGAATAACTCTGTAAGTCCTAGAACATACTTTTCCTCTTTTATAAAGGCTTTAGTTATCTAGATTAATATGTAGTCTTTTATGTAAATTCATAGCCTGTAAAAATAATAACTAAGTTTCAGGGCTGTTATCTGAGGTCCAAAGACTTTAAGTAGTTATACTGATTGTATTATTTATCTATTACTTCATAACAAATCACCACAAATGTACTGGCTTGAAAACTACCCATTTATTTTCTCACAACTTCTGTGTGTCAACAATTCAAGAAGATCTATTTATATCATGACTCTTCACAAGGCTGCCATTAGGGTATTCACCAGAATTAGAGTCTGAGAGAAAGTACAACTGAGAAGGTTTTTTGGTTTTGTTTTTGTTTTTTCCAAATTCATGTAAGTGATTGGTGGCATGGGTCAGTTCCTTTGGGCTATTGGACTCAGCACCTCCTATCTGGCTTTTGGCTGGAGGCCACCTTCAGCTACTTGCCGTGTAGACCTCCCCTACATGGCGACTTGCTTCATTAAAGCCAACAAGGAAGAGAGTCTTCTAGCATGATGGAAGTTATACTGTTATGCAATATTATCATCCCAATACCAACAATGTACTCTTTTGGTTAGAAGCAACTCTCCAACCCACAAAATCAAGAGGAGATGATTACACAAGGAGTGAATTTTGGATTAGAACAATTGGAGTGATTTTACAGCCTGTCTTCTATACCTATGTTCTGAGATCTACTTTGAGTTCTTTTCTTTTCTTCCTTTTTTTTTTTTTTTAAAACTATATTAGTCCTCATCTCATTTGCAGTTGTCTTCATTTTGCCTCAAAAATCACCAACTCTATGAACTCAAATGAACTTATGCTTTATATTTGTTTGTACCTCAATCACCCCAAAGTAGAGAATTTTGGAATTCAATTACATGAAAAGTCTAAAAGAAGCAACTGATATTTTGGTGTATATTTCTTGTGCCCCACCATGATCCATAGTATTTATGATTTCGAAATATGTTATTATATGTGTGTATGTGTGTGTGTGTGTGTATTATTTGGGGGCATTTTTGTTGTTGCTTTCATCAGTGTTTAGAATAAGGAGGAAATAAGTATCTTGGTAGGATCTTGACTGAGAAGAGTGACAATCACTGTTGAAAACTCATCACCAAAAATATGAACTGAGCTCTATGATAAGCTTTGAAACAAAAGTGATCCCAAATAATATCAGAACTACATTATATATGAAGATGCAAATCCTAGATATTAAAAATTTCAAAGTAATTAACATGTAAGAGTTATTGGACCTAAAAGATATTTTACTAGAAATCTATCTAAGCTTTTCAAGAAAAATTGGAATTGTGACCCAAAGCCTGTCATTTTTGTACTTATTAGTACTACTGACATTTGTTTTCATTGGATGTAGCTGATATAAATAATTACTTATTTAAAGCTATTTATAAACTACCTAAAAAATACCCCCACTTACTATGTGCAGAGTGTCTTTTTGACTTCTGCTTTAGAATGATAATCCTGGCTTGTAGTTAGAGGAAATGGATGAAAAATACAATCTGTTTTCTTTCTGCAAGGCAAACTTTATGTATATAAAATAAAATGCTTCATGCAGTTAAAAAAATAGAGTTAGCTAGCTTGATTGATAGCTATAGCTTGTTAGCTACCTAGATTCCTAGAATATGCTGAGTTTTGAGGAATTCAAAATGGCTGTATTTATTATTATTTCATTCCCAGTTATCTTAAATTATTTCTTTTTGAATTTTTTAAACAATAACTATGATAATTTATTTCTATGTTCGTATTCTAATTCCGAAGATATTTGTGTCTATAGTCTCTAGTTAAATTGAGATGTTCAACTATCTTCATATTAATTTGTGTTTAAATATAGAAAATATAAAATAGTTTACCACCTTTCAGATATTACTTTTATCTTAAATTTCATTTAAATTTTAAGATATTTTCCCATAAAGGGATTTTCTTAATTTTTATTTTGTAAAAGTTATTAATGTTTTTCTTTCTTCATAATGCTCCTGGGCTTAAGTACAGAAAGTCCTTACATAGGTATTGATCTGTATTTTATTCTAGAAATGGTGTTGTTTTGTATATCTTTAGTATATACAAAATTTATTATAGTGTAAGATGTAAAATTGAGGTCTAAATAGTTTTCCAAATGAATAATGATTTTTAACACCATAAATTTAATAATATTTTGCCCCATTACTATTTTGACAGACACGAACATTTTTCCATTTATTTCCACTGCTCTGTTTCTGCCTCAGTTCCATAATGTCTTAATTTTGATAGCTTTATATGTTTAAAATATGATAAAGTAAGTTGAGCACTTTTCCTTTATTTTGCAAAAATTTCTTCATATACTCCAGTCTTTTTTATTGAAACTCTAAGTTTTTATATTTTTTCTTCACACTGGCATTTCTTATTATGCTTACTCTATTATCTCATCTTTGTTATATAATACAGATTTTTAAATAACATTTTAATGTATATCTTTATATATGTGTTTAAATTGCATTTATAGATATGGAGATGTTTTTGCATTTATAGATACAGAGATATTTTTGCTTGTTTGTTCTTTGCTTTATTTCAAGAAGTAAATGAGTTGTGTATAGATTTTATCAAGTACACAATATTCCAATAAATTTTCAGACTTGTGGTTACTATAGTGGAAGTAAAACTTAAAGAAAGAAAGGCAATTATAATTTTTGACTATTAAAGAAAAAATGTTCATATTTTAAAAATTGGTGATAATAGATACTTAATATTCTTATCAGCTCTTATTCATCCAATTGGTGAAAGAAGTATCTCTGCCTTAAATAATGTGAAAGGACCAAACACCTAGCACTCAACATGGGACAGATGAAACTGACAGCAGCTTATTAGTGATATAAAGTTACAACCTGGGAGAGTGAGCATTGCATACCAGGTAAGACCACACAAGGGTTGCATTTTGGAACTCAGAGAACAAGCAGGGGCTGAGGAAGGCAGATTTTGTTGTGACAAGAAGATGAGGTACCGCCTTGTCTGGCAGAGAAGTAAAATCCATTAGATTAAGGACTGGAGAAGTGCAGTTGGTCCAGATAATAAGGACTAGCCAGCTGGGGAGCCATTCCTGCTGAGTGAAGGACATATCTGGTGAAAGCACAGGAACTCACAATTGGGGGGATCCCATGAGGTTCAAAAATGTCAGGAAAACATGACATTTTAGGCTTCGTATTATAATTAACCCCTTGATGCCTTCTTGTCAAATATTTACTTTAGTGATGACTAATATTTTTAGATAGCAGAAGTACTTTTCTAGGAAACCAAGGAGATACTTTAACAGAAGGGCCACATGGTGAGGTGTTGTCAAAACCCTGGACTGTAGAAATGTCCTCTTTGTGACCAATAAAGGTAAATGAGGTATCTGTATAACATTGGAGTAGAGCGTACATGTCCCCAGGGAGCATGAATTTAGACTCAGCAGAGGATCCAGTTTCCATTTGTAACTTAAATATTAGATTTTGAAGAGGATATTTGGCCTCTTCGTTAAACTAACTGCTTGGGGGTACCTGGGTCGCTCAGTCTGTCTTTGGCTCAGGTCATGATCCGGTGTCCTAGTATTGAGCCCTAGGACTCAGCTCAGTTGGGCTCCCTACTCAGTGGGGAGTCTGCTTCTCCCTCTCCCATTCTCCCTGCTTGTGTTCCCTCTCTAGCTATCTCTCTATCTCTGTCAAATAAATAAATAAAATCTTAAAAAAGAATTAAAAATTAAACTAACTGCTTGGACTTCTAACAGATCTGGAAGTTCCATTGAATGCCCTCTTGAAGAGCCCCTCCATCATACATGTTGAGAAGTGGAATGAGTGCCTTAATTACTATTAGTAATGGGGAATCCCGAAGGGGATCAACAGTGCCCTGGTAAGGCCTTATATTGTGGCCTTAGTATATATTACCTTGAATTATATTTTGAACATCTGTGAAGCAAGAGATTCCCAGATTCCTAAAGGGGAAGCTTTAGAAGAAGAATTGTTGCTGCCACTGTCTGTACTAGACAACTAGACCCATTGACAGTGGCCCAAAAATTAGCAACAAAAGTGCAGATGGATCGGTCTTTGCCAGAGTATCCAGAACTACAATGATTGCCTGATATTTGTCCAATTATGCTGATACCCCTTTATTAGGGACATCCTGGTTATGGGAGAAAAAACAGCAACGTTCCACTGACCTACATCATATATAATGTTGGTAATCCCATCTGTAACGTCAGTGAATTCTCACCATTGTTCACTCAGTTAATCCTATAGGCTCCTCAGGTAACCAAGGGTCTGAAAGATGAGTCACCTTCTCCAGTACTGTGGCATCTGACAAGGAACTTAAGTCAAGGAAGGCCACTCATCCTGCCGGTAGGATATGCCAAGAGCGTCCAAGTTTGGTTCTATCCTACAGAAAGGTGGTCTTGGTAGGTGTGCCACGCCTGTTGGGAGATGATTCTGAAGACATGATGGATAACTTAGTATGGAGTGTTACAGTTACAGGGTCTATGGGTCTATGAAAGCCTCTAATTTTATGTAACCCAGTATGTGGTCAGTATATTCTAGTGTTGTATCGTGCAAGGCTAAGAAAAGCAGCTTCTGACATCCGAAGCCCATGGGTTAATAAGGCTCTACAGTTAAGGAATATCCAGAAGCAACAACAAGAGTCCTGTTGATTTCAATTTGAGCATATTTTACGACCTTTAGTTGGAGGAATTCCCATTTAGTTAGAACCAATTTTATAACTAACAGCATTAGTAAAATTAGGTAAAATTTGTAAATGAAGAGTATGGTCTCTTGAACCCAGGCAGGACTAAAATATGTTACATGGGAGGAGGGTGTGATCAATGTAATATCATTCCTGTGCTCTGGAGAAAAGAGGGATGCAGTTAAGATATTACCTGCAAAGGTCGTGTATGATGGCAGGGCTTCTGATGTCACTCATCATGAGATCTCTTCCATTTCTATGATTGTTTGATTTAAGGAAACTGGGCTTAGGTAAGGTTTGAATGAACCTTTTCATATATCATAGGCATGCCATGGGTCCTGCTCCTTGTAACCCTGAGGATAGAGTCTTTCCTGCAGTAAAGGCACAAGCAGCATGGTGGTACAGCGGAAGTACCCAGGATACACCAACCATCCTCTGCTACATGGGCTGTGCAAGTTTCAGATTCTAGCTACATATTTGTAGTTTTTGGCTAATAAGGGAACTAGTAGTTGAGCATTTTCTGCTGGATGGGGACATATATGACAAGAGCAGAAGCATTTAAGGGCCCTGTGAAACTCAAAGATGTCAAACACTACAGGAAGTTTCAGACCTTCCAGACACGTAGTTATGTGACATTCGGATATATTTTAGAAAGTGATGTAATGGTTATAAAAAAACAGATTATATCATTTGCAATTAGATAAAATTCTAATAAAAATTTATATAATTTTTAAACGTTTGATACACATTTTATTATACACACACACACACACACACACAGACACACACATATATATATATATATGATTTTATTTATTTATTTGTCAGAGAGAAAGAGAGAGCAAGCACAAACAGGGAGAGCAGCAGGCAGAGGGAGAAGCAGGCTTCTTGCTGAGCAGAAAGCCTGATGCGGGACTCGATTCCAGGACCCTAGGATCATGACCTGAGCAGAAAGCAAACGCTTAACCAACTGAGTCAACCAGGCATCCCTACAGTTTCTTTAATTTTTTTTTTTAATTTTTTGGAGGTAGCTTAGTAAAACTATTTCAAGCTCACTCCTCTGGGGAAATAATCTTCTCTTTTTTCATAGCCAACTTTAGTTCTGTTAATTATATGAATATTAGATATTTATTTTTAAAATATATCACACTTACTTTTAAATACATTTTTATCCTGCATAAAGTCTTAAGAAATATGTATTATTTCTCAGTGCCTGGTATTGTTGGAGAATTTTTTTTATGCATTTGTACCTGTGCTCTGCATAGATTGTGACTTGAAGTTTCCTTATTTTGCTGAAGGATTTTATTTTCTCTATTTTTTTACATGATTGAATTTTGAGGAAGGGAAATGAGGTCAATAACATGTATAAAATATATAAATATGTAGTATAACATATACTTATATATTATATATAACATATGATATATTTTCATATTCTAAGTGCTATTTATGAATGGGTGAATGTCCTCTGACTAATAAATGCAATAAATTTTGTAATATTATCACCAGTTCATTCAAGAAATATTTTCTAAGCCCTGCTATATTTAATACATTGTGTTTTGTAGATGACACAAATCAGTAAGAATAAGTACCTGATTTCAGAAATTTGACAAGCTATTTTAGATTTATTAAGATACATTGTTTATCACTCTAGTAATCCAAACTACAATTAAAAAGAGAGAAAATGAACTAATATATCAGAAATAAAAATATTTATTAAGTTATGAAGCTATAATATGGTTGAGGTACTTGGCCAACTAGAATAAAATTAAACTACATATTAACTTCTGGATATAGTCAAGTTTCTCACGAGTTTCTCATAAATAGCACATTTTCTCCTATTAAGATTCAAAAGCAATCTAGAGTGATTTTGCAGACTTATGATGTCAAAATATTATTAAATGAATTTTTTCTTTTCCTTTTGTGTTTAGATGTTAATTCCCATGTCTAATAAGTTTTTAATTTTTACAAACTTCTAGAGAAGACTACATATGCTAGATCTTTCTCATTAAATAATAAATTGGTTTTTGATTTGTCTTAAAGATATTAAAATTTTATGTCTATGGAATTTTATTCATAAATAAAAAGGGACAGAATTTACATATGATTAGCATCTATCATATTCTACACATTTTTCTTAAAGATTTTGTTTATTTATGTGACAGAGAGAAAGGGATCACAAGTAGGCAGACAGGTAGGCAGAGAGAGAGGGAAGCAAGCTCCTTGCTGAGCAGAAAGCCCGATTATGGGCCTTGATCCCAGGACCCTGAGATCATGACCTGAGCCGAAGGCGAAGGCTTAACTCACTGAGCCACCCAAGCACCCCTACTGAGCCACCCAGGCGCCCCTATTCTACACTTTTATAAATATTATTTTTCTTAACTTCACAACAACCCAGAGAACAGTATCTTTAATTTACAGATGAATTTGAGAAACCAGAGATACTAACTGACTTGCTCTGAACCAGAGTAACTGCACAGCTATGTAAGGATCTGAATCCAGGCAAATATCCAAACTATTTTTTTTTTATTTTTATCCAAACTATGTCCTATTTTTATTCACACACACACACACACACACACACACACACACACACACAAAACCTGTCTCCATAAAAAATAAGGAAACTCTCCAATCATAAGCATATCTCTAAGGGTTAAATTATTTGATTCCTTTAGAACAAACACTATTAATTGGTCTTATTTTGGAGATAATTCTATAATTTATTCATTCATTTAACAAATATTTATAGAGTGATTATGATGCACCAGGCACTGTTTTATGCACTGAAGAGAGAATAGGAACAAAACCAAATCTCTGCTCCAAAAGAGTTTATATTCCAGTGAGCAAGGCATATTTATGTAAACAAACAAATACATATTGGTACAGTTATAATATGGGTTGAAAGGAAATACAAGAAGGAGATGATACCAGGATAAGTCAAGGTTAGGGAGTTTTGCTTTAAATAGGGTACTTAGGGTACGTGTAACAGTCAGTCTACAGTGCTTAGGATGAAATGTATGCCATCAATGATGCACAATCTACAAATGGACTCACCAAAATGCATTCTAGCAAGGGAAAACAATATTGCTAGGAAAATATTTTAGTACTATTTAGAGGAGTTTATAGAAGATAGGCTTACCAGTTTAGATGTGTTATTTCTTGCAACTTCAGATAATGTGGCTGAAAAGTAAGTTCATGGAAGGATGTTGATTTCAAGTCATGGGTAAATGATTACTCATGAATTTAGAATCATTCAGACATACACATCTTCCATTCTATCCTATGTTCTTAGGGACCTTAATTAACATTCTTTCTATAATAACAAATCAAAGAAAGTGCAGACATTCTAGAATATAGTATACAAGACCCATTCCATTTAAGTAGTACATTTATGTTTCCTTTGAAGGCATAGCAGATCCATCATCATAAATTTATATACACTTTATATAACATTGAGCTTTTTATGGGAACTTTATTGGCCTTAACATTTATGAAATAGTAGCCATTTTAATGCCATATATTCAAGCATATTGATTTTTCTCAACCCAGTACCATTGCTACAACAGCATTTCATTTAAAAATTGTAGGCTAGAACAGCTGTCTACTGATGGTTTCTATTGATCATGCATAGAAATTTGAATTCATGGTATAGCAGAATACTACAAATTTTAGGGGTTTTGTGTTAGTTTCCATTTTTAACTGCTTACAGTGTTTTGCCTATCTTTAAGAATTATTTTTAAAGCAACATTTGTAGACAAAATAACATGGGAAATTTTTTTTTATAAGAATGCACATCTTTTGTTCAATGAAAATTGAAAATAAAGACTAAATGAAAAGTATCAGTGGATACATACTTCATCAATACAAATACATGCATCATATTTGAGTTAGACATATGTTCGTACCAAGCTATCTACCTATATACTATGCAGCCAAAAGAAAGCAACTAACCCATAAAATGGGATGGACAAAAAGTTCACACATGAAGAAAGACAAATAAAAAGCATTTAATATCACTAATAATTAAAATAATGCAAATGAAAACAATAAAACAATATACACCCGTGTCTATTGAATAAAAAAAAATTAAGTGATATTGTTATTGAAACTTCAAAAATATAACATTAGTAAAAATGGTTTCTCAATCTTGTTACACAAAATATTTAAGAACATGTATTAAAATACATGTTTTGTATACTTTGTTTAGCAAAAATAAAATACATTCTTTTGAGCATAGGGCAAAGGGAATGCAATAAAAATATTTGCAAACACCACTGCATCCTGTTGTTTTTGTATATGAGCTGGAGATGTCCAAAATCTTGGTTCAAGTTCCTAGTGGCCAAGACATAAATAAAAATGAGTTTAGATTAAAATATCCATAATGCCTTAATATAAAATCAAACTATTGACCAGGATAATTTTTTCTTGAAACTAGACTGAAGTGAAGAAATATTTTCCTGGTTTCTCCTAAAGACTAAACTGGAGTACTTTGATTACATCCTAAACTATATCCCTACAATAACTATAATTCTGGTTCTCATTAAGCTGTTTTTATAGCATGCATCAGTGCAAACTGATAGCATGAGGCCTACCTTAAATCACTGGTGATTCACAGACCTGTACCCCTGGGGATAAAAATATATGTTTATAAAAAATAAAAATTAAAAAAAAAAGAATTCTAAAAGTAACAAAATAAAAGTTTCTCAACTGCAAGTTTTATACTGATCCCAGAAATAATATTTAGAATGTCTAAGTAAATATATAAACTAAAGGCATATGCCCTGTCTATAACATTTCTAAAAGCTTCGGAGTGATTCACTTAAAGTTGACAAAGGGTAACAATCCTCTTATTTCTGCCAAAATAATCCTACTAATATGCCAACACATCAAATTCTTTCTTCTGGGAATTCAACCAGCTATATTCCCAAAACCATGTGAACCTTAATCATATGAAGGCAGCCTACAGGAAATCTATCAGGGTGTAAAAGAAAACCTCACTGGCCAGGGTAAGGAGCTTGGCACCAAGGAGAACTAAAAGAATGAAAATGATTATTGGAGTCAACACAGATTGTTTTATTTTATTTTATTATTTTATTTTTATTTTTTGATATGCCCAAGGTTACCTGATTCAGTTTTTATTGTTTTTATTCATCAGTATTTATTATTTTTTGAAGATTATTTATTTATTTATTTGACAGAGAAAGAGTGAGCACAAGTGGGAGAGCAACAGGCAAAGGAGAGGGAAAAGCAGGCTCTCACTGAGCAGGGAGCCTGATGCAGAGCTCAATCTCAGGACCCTAGATCATAACCTGAGCTGAGAACAGACACTTAACAACTGAGCCACCCAGGAACCCCTATTTTATTATTATTATTATCTTTTATTATTATGTTCAGTTAGCCAACATATGGTACATCATTAGTTTTTGATGTAGTGTTCAATAATTCATTAGTTGCGTATAACATGCAATGTTCATCACACTGGATTGTTTTAGATTCAACATTTTATCCATTCAGGTAGATAGGAGTACCTTGGGATACTTACACCAATATATCAGTGATGGGAAGAAGCTCACAAGTTAATTGACCAGACAGTGTCTTGGACAATCACTAAAAAAAATGGGTAAGAAAATTTAAAGGAGACACTTTCAGGGTCTGTGCTTTCAGAGAAAAGCTAGGGGGATGTTCTGTAAGAATATATAATAAACATACAAGTTATGTAAAGGTGTGTGAATCCTACTAAAGGGAGATTGTTCCCAATCATTTAGACATGGTGAGGCAATAATTTTCCAAGTATTAGTGGCCAGAAAAATCGTCTGAAAAGCTTGGTAATCAGATTTTTGTGTCTCGACACTAGAAATTCAATTTCAGGAGACCTAGAGTAAACTGGGAGTCTCCACTTTATTTAATAGTCATCTGAAATGCCCCTGAGGTAACCCTATGTGGCCTCCTTGAGGAATGCACTTCCTACCCAAGAAAACAATGTACTGTAATGGAGGAAAAAGCCACAATGATTTTGAAAAATCCTATTATGACCTAAGTACCAAAAGTTGATCTAGTCTCTTTATGGGTAGGTTTCCTCAGGAAGTATTGTTTCCCTGAATGATGTGACAAATGAATGGATTGATGTCTGAAAATGGTCTAGAAACTTAACTATTATTAGTTATATTCACAAAAATAGTATTAGAGTAACTTGATATGTGTGTGTGTGTGTGTGTGTGTGTATATATATATATATATATAATGGTTAAGTTAATAAGCTAAATGCCTAATAATATGAGAATATTTATGTAAATTATGTTTAATTATATCAACTAAATTGAATAAGTGACACTATCAACATGATAATTATAACACACATTATATATAACATATAAATATATAGTTCTAATTGAAACAACAGGAAGAAAATTAAATGCTCAGGAGGATTACAACTATACAAATTATGCATATGTATAATATGTATAATAATAATCAAAAGGAAACTTTGGAAGAATTAAAATAGTTGTCTTTGGAGTGGGAAGAGAAATTTTTCTTTGTATAGTTTCATAATAGTAATGATATACTTCAAAAGTGTTCACAAGTTAGTATTAAAATTATCTTAGTTATGTTGAAATTATAATTATAACGTGTGCTTTCTGAAAAAAAATAGAATAGGTTAGCACTTTGGTTAATCATATATTTATGCCTATGTGTATATAGATATATTTTTATATAAATTTTCCCCCAATTCTGGCTGCTTATACCACTAATTTTAAGACAGAGCTTCCATGAAATCTTAATGATTAACTTCCATAGTTATAGAAGTAATTTTGATTATGTACTAAATAAGGCCCAAACCTCCAAAGCATTGACATTTTCTGTGGGAAAGCAAGGGCCATTCACTGCCAGTAGATTTTAGTTGGTTGAAAGGGATATTCTGCCCTATGAAAATCATTGCAAAGTCACAACTATGTGTCACGGTTCCAATGCTTGCTTTTTAGGTAAGTTAGGAAGGAAAGTCCAAGAATTTAAAGGTTATTTAGGTCTATCACAAAGTATGATCCTCAGGCTGATATCATAGCAAAACACAAGTTACTCTAGAGAGAGCCATATGACAATTTTGCAATAGAAAATAGATTCTCAGCATAAAAAGCATGTACTCATACTTTTATTTTCTCTTCCAATGACACCCCTCCATTATCTTTCACCAAAGACAAAGTTATTTTCTAACCAGTCTTCCCTTTTCAATCTATTATATGTACTGTTACTAGAATTTTTCTTCTCTATGATCTAAAGGTGACATAGCAAGTGAGATTATTTTATTCCTGTTGTATTCTCATCTGTATTTAATGTGAAAAAAGGCTTTTATATTTTAAACTTGCATTACTAAAATGATTTATCTAATACTGACGGAAGAAATACAATCCCTAGAGAATGTTGTTATTTCTAGACTTTTTTTATATATTCTGGTAAAAGCCGATAGAATATTCCTTAAGTAGAGTCTTGGGTATTGTATTGTAATATGAAGAAAACAATAAGATTTTAATGTATCCAGATTTGATTTTTTTGTGAAAAAAACCCACCTTTTTTTTTGAACTCATATAACATCCTCAATAACACTTATAACACAATATGACAAGTGGATGATTTTAAGAACTCTTTTGCTATTGTGTTATGTTGTACTACCACTGATATCTTCAGAGTACATAAGAAAATTAATCACCATTTATACATTAACTTCAAACAACTTGTTATAAGGTCATAAAACTAAGTTTGTTTATCTGTTAATAATAAATATCTAAGGAATTGGATTGTCCTTTGTCAAATGACATCTGCATTGTCAACATTTGAGACTCCTTTGGCTCATGTTTTTAAATTGTCTGTGCCTAGAATAATGATTTAAAATTCTGCTATTTTCCTTGTCCCACTTCCAGAGTAAGTTCTAATAATATTCTGGGATGACAATATTTCTTCTGTTTTGAATAGATTTTGAAGGAATTATTATAATGCATTATTTTCCCTAGTGAACAATTCTAGGCATGAGCAAGAAGACTTGCTTCTAATAACTTCTAAGAAAATAGAATGTGTTTAGGTTTACCTTAAATGCTTTCATCTACATAGGCAAATAAGAATACTGACTTCTTTTTCTATAATATATATAGAGAGTTTCAATAGTTACATTAATAATAATAAACATTATTTGGGGTGCTCCTGTGTGTACCAAATTTTTTTGCAAATCTAAACAAGCCATTGTAAAAGATCTCCATCCAATTATTTACTGCAATCCCAAGAGGGTTTCACATTTTATTACCAGTATATTCTCCATTAAATCATATTATGTTCAAAATTCTTTGTTCAAGACTCTTGCTCTGGCTGCTGCTGTAATGATATACTTTCTCCAGAAGGATCTAGTCAGTAGGAAGAGAATCTGGCCAGCTACTGCTTCTACTGCCTTTAGCCAAAGATATTAGAGCCACCCTACCACTCATTCTATTGACAGTGTGTTCATCCTTTCATTTATTTAAATATATTCAATAACATTTTAATATATATGAGGAGCTGCACTAGACACTTCAATGGGCATAAAAAGACTAGTATGTCCAGACTCCCATCCTGAAGAAGCAGACAGTCTGTTTGAGGGAAGGAGAGAAGAAAACAAGAAGATAATACAGTATGAAAAAAGCAGAAGATCTAAACTATGCCATAGGTAAGCACAGAGTGCTGCAAACACCTAGGAGGAGGTAGGGAAAAGCCATCAGTAAAAGCTGATGCCTAAGCCGAAATTTGGATAGAAACTAACCACATAAAAGAGTGTAGGGTGTGTAAAAGGAGTATATAGTAGTAACAATTATTAACATTTATTACACTTTTAGTAACTCATAACTCACTATTTTGAGACTTCAGATAATGGGTTTAGAATCTTCAAATGAGTATGACTATCATATTGTAAATCTTCCAAAAATATCAGATGTCACCATTTTATAGTGATCACTATAAAAATTAATCTCTCATTTATCCATTATAATTAATATGATTTTATTAATATATTACAAGTAAATTATTTAATGAAATGTGATGACCACTATGTCCATTTTACAAGGAAGAACAGAAGATTTCAATAGCATTGATTTCTTGTGGAAGACAACACAGGCAATAAGAGGTGCAGCAGAAACTGAACCAGTCTCTGCCTGATTCCATACGCTACCATTGTCACTCCAAACTTCTTGAAAGGAGTTTCCCAGCTAAAAATAAAGATATAAATGGAGACGAGAGAGTAGTAAACTCAGGGAATCATAAGTTGTTTTCCAAGGGGCGGTGGATGGAGGGCTAGATCTGAATGAGGAAAACCTGAGGTCATAGTTTTAACTTTAAAGGTAATGAGACCCTTTCAGTTTCAATTTACATTTCAATATATTTACTTTCTGGTTCTTGTAGGGAGAAGAAATTATAGAGAGGCACAAAAAGAGAGGCCAACCAACTAATTAAACTGACCAACCATTCATTTGGTGGCAATTTGATGACATTGAACTCCTTCCATTAACTGTTAAGAGTTATGCCAAACCAGTAATGTTGCTACTGCAGTGCTGGTACCCGGCATGTAACACCACCATCACTGCCTGAGGCTGATATCCTTGTCATAAGTGACAGCATCTGTGGATCCCCAACACCCTGATGCTGCTTCCTATGGCTATGGACCTTTAGATCTACCTGATCAGCTGTAGATCTTCCTCCATGGTGACGTGCTAGAATTCTTAGTGTCTCAGAGTTGCGTTGTATTTTCTTGATCTCCAGAGAATGGAAGCTTCATGGAAGTCTCTTCTAAAATGGAGGAAATGTTGTCATTAATGTTGGTTATACTTCACTTCATAAGTGCCTCAGCAATATGACTTTCCATTTAATTATTTTACAAAGCTTTTAGCAGTTTACATTTTAGGGTTTTACATTGTAATCTCATTTTTTTTCTATAGCCAATGAAATGATGAACTTAATAACTTATTTCTTAGATTGATTTATTTCAATTTATTATCTCTTGTTCCTTCAATTTATTACCTATTTTTAAAGTAAAATTTTTCTTTAATCTAAGTATAGTGGATATACAATATTATATTAGTTTCAGGTGTACAAAAAATAAAAATATTTTAGAAACATTAAGAATACTTAAACTGAATCTCTTTAAGATAAAGCCTTATATGTATCCAGAATCCATTATCACTGCAGTTTTATAATTTCATTAAAATAAACTGTGAATATATAGCTTTTGCAGGTGATACATATACATATATGTATTTGAGAAAATTTTCTGTTGTTTTGACACAAAATTATTTCAGCTCTCAACATCTTATTCTGTTCCAAGTGACACTAAATAATTAGCCTTCTTTTTTCCTTCCCTTAAAAAAAAAATCTTTTACTTTGTTCCTGTGCCATGATAAAAATAAATATATCACATTAGTGCCAATGTGGTCAGAATTGATAATCATGTACTGAATCTAATCAAACCTACCAAATCATAAACTCAGATGGACTTAATGGGAATATATTGTACAATGGAAATAGTACATTCAGGATTAGAAGCAGACACAAGTGGGCACAAGATGTGAGGAACATGTAAGTCCCACCAGAGATCATCCAAAGCTGAAGGCCCTCTAAATAACCAAGTACACAAGATGACTCGGCCAATAAATTTAATCCAATTTATATTCTTGGCCATGAAAGTTCTTGGACAGTGGAGTCATAAGCAAAGTAGACAGAATATGGGGCTATACATTAGAACAGAGACATGACACCCTCTCATTGAGGTTGTTCTTGCTATTTCCACTGCTGAATGTTTAATCTACCTGCAACAGAGATCAATGTTATACCTGCAGGATACTATTAGTTTAAAAAAGGGACCAACTCAACATTTTGTGGCTATTTGATTACCCTGTACTCCTTCCATTCTGGAAAGGACCGACCAGGGTTCAGCCTAGTCAGGACTGATTACATTTGGAGTGTGAGTTTGATTTCTAAGTTCACTGAGCCCTGGAAACATGCTCCAAATGTGAAATCTACTGATATGGAAATCAATTACATAACATTTTATTGGACTAAGGGATTGCTATATGACATAGAAGCAGAGTCAGTGATGGTTAAATTACATAGGAATCATAAGTCCTATCATAGGCCACACTATTCTGAAATTGCTAGTGTGATAGAGTGGTAGACTAGATCCTTGAAGGCAGTGTTGAAGAACTAGCTTGAGGATGATAGCCAATAAAAATGAGGCAATGTATTTTAGGATGCACTATATAACTTAAACCCAATAGCTATTATATGGCAATGTGTGTCCAAATGGTAGACTGAATGAATTCAGGGACTGATGGGTTAAATAAGGTTGGCCTTGCTTACTTACTATCACTCACAGAATCCTGAGTTTGGTGGATTTGTGCTTCTTATCTTCACAAGACATAGTGTCTAGAGTCCCAAGTCCCTTAGGGAAGAAACTTTCAAGAAGACACGAGTAAGGGTATCTGTAAGCTATCACTGCCCCCTGGTTTCACCGAGTTCCTAATCAGCAAGCAGAGTAAGTTACTGTATTATCAAGGGGAGGTAGGCTGCTGCCACATTATGGGGAAAAGGAAAAATGTTTAGAACCTTGGTGACCTTCTTGCATTTCTCTTGCTACTCCCAAGCTAAATTTAAGCCACAAGGGCACAAGAAAAGCAATTAAGGCTTGATAAGGGCATCATGAAAATGGATTTAGTATCCTTTGACTTGGTTTGATATGGATAATCTGCAGTGAAAGCCACCAAGACCCACAGTAGTGTTTGCTAAAGGAAAGGAGAAGCTAGAATGAATTTTGGCAGAGAGATGATGAGTCGAAGTTACAGTTTATAGAACAACTACGGCATCAAAATTTATAGTTTGCCTCACTGCCCCTACTCTTAAATGTTTTCTCAGCAATTGTGATCAATCACTATCCCCCAAACTTGTGCCTGGCTGAAGTAATTTAGTGTTAAACATAAGTGGGTCTATGCCTTGTGAAGTATGAACTTTAATTCTGTAGATTCTGCTGGTGACAAAATTCCCTTCACTGACAAATGTCACCCTACCCTGTTATTCAGAGTTGAGTTGCTAAGGCTTAGAACTGTCCCATTCCTCAGAGAGCAACCCCACCTGAAGAAGACTGCTTGCACCACACACCCCACGGAAATGCAGTTGGTGTTGAATACCAACTGACATTCAAGATCTAGAGTTCCTCTTGAGAGCGACTGAAGTTAAATTCTAGCTAAGAATATATTGTTGCTTAGCTGCTTTACCTGCTCTGTGCTGTTTATTTTTCTTTCTTTTTTAAAAAAGATTTTAGAGCAGACTCCCTGCTGAGCAGAGAGTCTGATGCAGAACTCCACGTGAGGCCCTTGGGGTCATGACCTTAGCTGAAGGGAGATGTCTAATTGACTGAGCCAACCCCGGAGCCCCTCTGTGCTGTTTCTTCATTCTTTTTTCCTGAGAGCACTCCTCCAACATATCCCATGAACCTGTTTCAGACTCTTTATCTGGGGAGCCCTATCTAAAAACATGGAAAGATACTATTTATTAATGTTTCCTTGAGGTATTCACACACTATTGATGTGTGGGAAAAAGTCTATACAACTGTTTACAAGGCCAAATTGTTCACATCCATCTATCATCTATCCATCATCTATCTATCTTTCAGCTCAGGCTTTTTTTTTTTTTTTTCCTAAGGAAGTATCCTACAGAATGAAACAAAATGGGATTGGGAGGGAGACAAACCATAAGTGACTCTTAATCTCACAAAACAAACTGAGGGTTGCTGGGGGGAGGGGGTTTGGGAGAAGGGGGTGGGATTATGGACATTGGGGAGGGTATGTGCTTTGGTGAGTGCTGTGAAGTGTGTAAACCTGTTGATTCACAGACCTGTACCCCTGGGGATAAAAATATATGTTTATAAAAAATTAAAAAAAAATAAAAAAATAAAAAAAATGTAAAAAATAAAAAAGAAATAGTCATATAAAAGTTGAACAATATATATAAATAAATGATTATTTTAACATTGCTTTTATTTTTTAAAAGGGAGGTATTCTTTTTTTTAAAGATTTTATTTAATCATTTGTTAGAGGGAGAGAGGGAGAGAGTGCACAAGCAAGGAGAGTGACACCCAAAGGGAGAAGCAGACTCCCCACTGAGCAAGGGGCCTGATGCAGAATTCAATCCCAGGACCCCATGACCCATGACCTGAATCAAAGCTAGACACTTAACCAACTGAATCCTAAAATTTGTTTTTAAACGGCAAAAAGAAGTGCTGAATGTTTTTCAGTATGGGAATGGGTTAACTAAATCAAAATACATCCATACATTCAATGCAACAAAGTACATTTGTTGTAACATAAAAATATGTGTAACACCCCATAGAAGTAAATCAAAGGGTTTACATGATTGTACTTTCATGAGAACTGAGTTATATTGCAGGCACTGCCTCTTATTTACTATGGATGGTGAAAAAAGTACTTAACCTACATAAACCTATATCTCATTTTCCTTGTTTTAAAAAATTGTTTTTAATAAAATATCTCATGCAAAGCACTTAGCACATAATTAATGGTCAATATAAATTAGCTCTTCTTTTATTATTATTGTATTTTAGGTGAAAATGTTAACTAGCAGAGCACTGATTCATTGGTATTCACAGCATGGTATATATCAGCGCTATATAATGTAGTTTAGATATCATAAAAGTTAAAGCACGGGCTATAGCCAGGTTCCCCAGGCTAATCCCCAGGTTAATCCTTGTTAAGAAATTTCTTAAACTCTAGTTCCATCCATGTTGTCGCAAATGGCAAGATTTCATTTCTTTTGATGGCTGCATAGTATTCCATTGTGTATATATACCACATCTTCTTGATCCATTATGGACATTGGGGAGGGTATGTGCTTTGGTGAGTGCTGTGAAGTGTGTAAACCTAGTGATTCACAGACCTGTACCCCTGGGGATAAAAATATATGTTTATAAAAAATAAAAAGTTAAAAAAAAAAAAAAAGAAAAAAAAAAAAGAAATTTCTTAAACTCTCTGAACTCCATTGTCCTCATCAGGAAGAGAATATTATTTCCTCCTTTTTGGGATTACTATTCTAATAGATTTGAATGAGATAAATATCATAATAGCTAAGGCTCACTGCGTAACATCCTCCTAAGTGTCTTCTCTGTATTTGTTATCATATTTAGTAAATATAGCCCTAGTTTTTTTGTTTGTTTGTTTTGTTTTGTTTTGTTTTGTTTTTTTTCAACTGAGCCTCTGTGGCTCAGTTGATTAGGGGTCTGCCTTCACCTTGGGTCATGATCCCAGGGTCCTGGGATCAAGGCCCACGACTCCCGAGGCTCGCAGCTCACCCGGGACCCTGCTTCTCCCTCTCCCTTGGCTGCTTCACCTGCTTGTACTCTCTTTCTCTCTCTCTCTGTCAAATGCATAAATAAAAAGTACAAAAATTGTTTTTATCATGTTTTATCCTGTTTTATAGATGAGAAAAAAATCACAAATAGTTAAGTAATTTGTCAAGAGTGACTTGGGAATTGAATTCAGACTGTTAAATTTCTCAGCCGAACGATAACTATTTTGGTGTAATGTGGTTCCCAAGATATACTAAGGGTTCAACAAATGGTGGCTATCGCTCTTGTATAAAATATATACTGAATATATGTATACATGCATATATACACACATATACAACGCATACATATGTGAGTGTCTGTGTGTTGGATATTCATGAAAAAAATGTCTGGAAGGAGTTTAAGCAACCATCATTATATCTGGGAATGTGTTTCAGGGAGATTAGAGGCGGATATTCACTTAAAAAAATATTTCTGTTCTTCAGAAATATTATAATAAGCACACATTCCTTTAAAGGGAAAGTAAAAATATAATTTTAAATTACTTTATTTAAATCCTAAAATAGATTCTCAAGTAAGACAAGTTAAAATTAGTACACCTAGTAATAAAGAACCAATTGCAATTAAAAGTTCAGAAATGCTAGGTAGGTAGGAAAAGTAGAAAAACAAGGTATCTCCTAATCAGAATTCACTTCAGAGATGGAATGTATTTGTTATATTGGAACCAAATTTAGGGGACACAGAGTCAACAGTGTTTCTTTTCTTTTTCTTTTTTTTTTTTTTTTTTTCCAACAGTGTTTCTTAACTACCCAGTATATGGCCCACCCAAAGGCCTGGGTAGCATTCCCTAGCTGCACCTGAGAATCCCTCTAAGGTTCAGCTGAGCAATAGAGACAGGCAGGTCCCCCTGTTCCTCATTCTTCCTCCCTTGAGGTGTGCAGGAAAAAAGAAAGTTCTACACGAAAAGAAAAAGGTGTCATTAATGTCATTAATGTATTCATCAGTTATTAAAAGAACTGGGAATATCTCTTTTCTTATTTCAAGCCAAACTATTATTCAATTATTGGTCCTAAATAATACATTTTAAAAGGAGTCCAGATAATATACATTGAGTTCAGGACAGGACTTCCAAAAACTATTAAAGGAGAGTATACTCAGTGAGAAAGTCGGGAAGTAATATAAATACTATAATCTATACAAGAAAGTAAGTTAGGCATTGTTGGTGTGGGGTATTGCTTTTAGGTGTCTGTTGTTAATTAAAGTGAACATGACACAAAGCACCAAGTTACCTTTCATGGTAGGACTATTTCTAACAACTTAAGCTTACATAGTACTGGATATTCATAGACAACATAAGATGCAAAGTGATTCAAAATAAGTTTCATTAGCACAAAGAAATAGAACTTCTAGGAGTAGAAGAACATATTCTATAAAGTTCCACAATGGCTCATTCTCAAATATCCATTATTTTATTGAAGGATTAAAATAGTCCAAGTATGGTGTGGCTCTTCTAGAGAACATATCTGCCCTATGGTCTCCCTTTGGTTAGAGCTGCCCCCCCCCTTTTTTTAAGATTTTATTTATTTATTTGACAGAGAGAGAGCACAGGTGGGCAGAGCAGTAGGCAGAGGCAGAGGGAGAAACAGACTCCCTGCTGAGCAAGGAGGCCTGATGTGGGACTCAATCCCAGGATCCTGGGATCATAACCTGAGCTGAAAGCAGATGCTTTAACCAACTGAGCCACCCAGGTGCCCCTAGAGCTGCTCTTTGGGTGTCATAGAATTGGCTTGTTCTAACAGAAGTCCTGATGTTGTAAAGAGTAAAATATAGGGGGAGGGGGGAAGCATGGACACAGAATTCAAACTGGCCAGGACATACACCCTACATCTACACCAGCCTAATTATATGTCTGGGGAAATTTTCTGATTCCCTGGATCATGTGGCAAAAGTAACCTTAAAGAGTTGTAGTAAAATTACTGTAACAATATAAATGACAATGTGACATATAATAGGCAATTATCAATTATAACTGTTGTTATTGCTTTTATATCCCTGAACAGTTTATTTAAATACCTATAGTTTATTTTCAAAAATCACAATTTCCCTGTCCACAGTATATTGAAACAGCTGGGTCACACATAAGCAGCTACATTCTACAGAAAATGGAATCATTAATTAGTCAAAGGAGGAGCTAGAAGGCCAAAAGGAGAGTTATACAGAAAGAACAAGAGAGTTTATTATTTCTGGCTCTTGGGTGACGTTTTCTCTTTGGACGTGAAAAGTAATGAGAATATAAGGGGAAGTGGAGCTACCACTTTTGTGCTTGTGATTTTTATTTTCATTGTGAATCAGGTGCAGCTGAGAGGCAAGGCCTGGCAGAATCAACCCCTGTGGTGGGCAGTTCAGCCTGTTCTGATAAGTCAAGTAACTATTCATTCAGTTAAAAGGGAAACTGGGTATGTTGATGTACTCAGCTTCAGAGCAAGCCAAGAGCTAAGTGCAGGGAGATACAAAGAGTTCAGTGCAAAAGTACACAAAGGGACCTAACAAAGGGAACCACTTTCAGGGTGGAATGTACCTTAACTGATATAGTACCAAGAGTTTTTCATAGTTTGGAAATGAAATCGCTTCTGTTCTGGTTGACATCTGAGGCTTGGTCACTTTTAGGAGACGTTTTAATAACATTGATGCAAGTTGATTTTCTTCCAAAATGTAATGTTTTTCACTTTCAGTTTTATCTTTTATTTAAAGAAAACTAAGAATTTTTCTGCCATGTACTGGTATTATAATATTAGAAAATCACTTTATCTAATGTTCATTCTGTCCTTTAAAATGCCAGGTTCCTCATTAGGTCCTTGGAATACAAAAGTGATTCTGACAACATTGCTCCTTTCAGAGAAGTTCATAGTTGAGTGGGGAAATAGATGTCTGAACACATAATTTCAGTAATGTGAGAAAAGTAGCAATATTCACCATGCATAAAATGGCACACTTCCCTAAGAGGTTTAGCAAAAGCCTCATGAAGATAGTAACAACTTAGCTCAGACTTTTAAGATAAATGGGCATTTTCCAGATTGAAAAAGCAAAACGGACATTATGGAGAATGTCATGAGGATATTGACTCCTAGCTCATTTAAACATAAGTCAGGTGCTGAGGAAAATACAATGCATTAACACATTTGAGCCTCTAACAATTGCCTCAGGTAAGTTTGTTATTACTTCTTGATACAAAAGTGATATAGGGATCATATATAATATTATGACACTCTCATGACCACTTCACTGGAACATCTTTGCATAAATGTATTATCATACCACTGTAGAAAAGTATGAAAGGCAAAATCCAGAGCATTAATTAATTAAATTGTGAACACCTCCTCTATGCCAGACACTGGATTGGGGTGAACTGTACAGAGAAGAGTTGAAGTTACTCTATTAATAAAACAATGAGGCTGAAGAAGCAAGTATTGAGAGAAAAACTAATGGCATTTCATTGCTGCCAGTAGATTAGGAATAAGAGATGGAGTGACATAAATGACTGGTGGTTTTTGCTTGAAAAATGGGGAAAATGTGATGACATAATATCAAGCAGGTCAAACATTAGGAAGCATAACTTAAGAGGGGAAAGAGAAAATTAACTTTGGAGCCTTGGATTTCCCCTGTGAAAATTAGCCACATTATCTGGCTAACTACCTCTCCATTTGATTAAGAACAACAAATAATATAGTAATGCTTCTAACCCTATAACATTACGCAAATTTTGAAACAACTATCTTACTCCAAATTGAATGAAAACTCACAGGGATATAAATTCCTAAGGAAATTCTGAGAGTCCTTCAGGGAGGTAAATAGCTCCTCTAGCAATCTAATACACAGCAGATACTTAATATTTGTCGAGTAAACTAATAAACTAATGAATAAATGAATGTATAGATTCATGGTGAGATTATATATCTAGAAAATTTACTTGTAGAGCACAGATGAGAGAAAATGGACCTGAATTAATGCAAAATAGAGTTGAAATTGACAAATGATTAACAACCTTACACTTAAAGAGTATTACCCCTGGAGATTTTCTATAAGAGGAGAAAAAGACAGTTGTCTTTGCTAAAGAGATTGTTGCTTTCTAACTCAGATAGTTGATAGCAGGCCCATATAAAGAATTCAGCAGAAATAGGAATGGAGGAGCATTGTTGATCGTGGAGAACCAGCCCTGAAAATTCATCTAAGCTCATATGCTCTCTTACCTTTAGTGGATGGAAGCATCTACTTATATTAGACGTGTGGTTGGTCCTTGTGATTTTATCATTAACCCTCTAATCTAATTTAATTTGTTTCAATACGCTACTTTTCAAAACTCAGCTTAGATTCCATATTTTATTTTTATACAGAGATTAATGTTAACCTTATTTCTTGAACAGTTACTTGGGTTCAAACTCATCAGGATCTTTCCTTTCAGTTGTATTTTTTATTTTTACTCTCCTGACTCCTCCATTTCAAGTGTCATTTCCCTGCCATCCTCTTTTAATATATTTAAAGTCATGGCATCTATTACTGTTATTTGCACTTGGGACCAGCCTTTATTTTGTACATAAAGTCATTTCTTTTGCATTTTCTCATTGTTTACATTTTTATCTATTTTCTTATGCTGGTTCTTTGAAAGAATTAATAAAATTGAAAAACCCCTGGCCCGACTTATCAAAAAGAAAAGAGAAAGGACCCAAATAAATAAAATCATGAATGAAAGAGGAGAGATCACAACTAACACCAAAGAAATACAAACTATTATAAGAACATACTATGAGCAACTCTACGGCAATAAATTTGACAATCTGGAAGAAATGGATGCATTCCTAGAAACATATAAACTACCACAACTGAACCAGGAAGAAATAGAAAGCCTGAACAGACCCATAACCAGTAAGGAGATTGAAACAGTCATTAAAAATCTCCAAACAAACAAAAGCCCAGGGCCAGACGGCTTCCCGGGGGAATTCTACCAAACATTTAAAGAAGAACTAATTCCTATTCTCCTGAAACTGTTCCAAAAAATAGAAATGGAAGGAAAACTTCCAAACTCATTTTATGAGGCCAGCATCACCTTGATCCCAAAACCAGGCAAGGATCCCACCAAAAAAGAGAGCTATAGACCGATATCCTTGATGAACACAGATGCGAAAATACTCAACAAAATACTAGCCAATAGGATTCAACAGTACATTAAAAAGATTATTCACCACGACCAAGTGGGATTTATTCCAGGGCTGCAAGGTTGGTTCAACATCCGCAAAGCAGTCAATGTGATACAACACATCAATAAAAGAAAGAACAAGAACCATATGATACTCTCAATAGATGCTGAAAAAGCATTTGACAAAGTACAGCATCCCTTCCTGATCAAAACTCTTCAAAGTGTAGGGATAGAGGGCACATACCTCAATATCATCAAAGCCACCTATGAAAAACCCACCGCAAATATCATTCTCAATGGAGAAAAACTGAAAGCTTTTCCACTAAGGTCAGGAACACGGCAGGGATGTCCATTATCACCACTGCTATTCAACATAGTACTAGAGGTCCTAGCCTCAGCAATCAGACAACAAAAGGAAATTAAAGGCATCCAAATCGGCAAAGAAGAAGTCAAATTATCACTCTTCGCAGATGATATGATACTATATGTGGAAAACCCAAAAGACTCCACTCCAAAACTGCTAGAACTTATACAGGAATTCAGTAAAGTGTCAGGATATAAAATCAATGCACAGAAATCAGTTGCATTTCTCTACACCAACAGCAAGACAGAAGAAAGAGATATTAAGGAGTCAATCCCATTTACAATTGCACCCAAAACCATAAGATACCTAGGAATAAACCTAACCAAAGAGACACAGAATCTATACTCAGAAAACTATAAAGTACTCATGAAAGAAATTGAGGAAGACACAAAGAAATGGAAAAATGTTCCATGCTCCTGGATTGGAAGAATAAATATTGTGAAAATGTCTATGCTACCTAAAGCAATCTACACATTTAATGCAATTCCTATCAAAGTACCATCCATCTTTTTCAAAGAAATGGAACAAATAATGCTAAAATTTATATGGAACCAGAAAAGACCTCGAATAGCCAAAGGGATATTGCAGGGGAAAGCCAACGTTGGTGGCATCACAATTCCGGACTTCAAGCTCTATTACAAAGCTGTCATCATCAAGACAGCATGGTACTGGCACAAAAACAGACACATAGATCAATGGAACAGAATAGAGAGCCCAGAAATAGACCCTCAAATCTATGGTCAACTCATCTTCGACAAAGCAGGAAAGAATGTCCAATGGAAAAAAGACAGCCTCTTCAATAAATGGTGCTGGGAAAATTGGACAGCCACATGCAGAAAAATGAAATTGGACCATTTCCTTACACCACACACAAAAATAGACTCAAAATGGATGAAGGACCTCAATGTGCGAAAGGAATCCATCAAAATCCTTGAGGAGAACACAGGCAGCAACCTCTTCGACCTCAGCCGCAGCAACATCTTCCTAGGAACAACGCAAAAGGCAAGGGAAGCAAGGGAAAAAATGAACTATTGGGATTTCATCAAGATCAAAAGCTTTTGTATCATTTCTTATTTTGATTTTTATTGCATCATTTCTTACTAAATGACCTTGTTACACACTTTTACTATATTGCCTTGATAATAGGTTCATGTACTCATCTAAGTGTATATTTTAATATTAAAGAATAAAATATTATAATTAAATCATTTAACTTAGAGTTAAACATTTAAACTATGGCAGCTGCAGTTAAATTGCATTCATATAATAAAGCATATGAATATATTACAAAATGAAAAATTATTGACAAGCACTGAGTGCTTGGTTGATACTGCTGGACAAGGTGATTATTGGTGATATAATAGTCAATAAGACAAGAATGGTCCCCATTCAGAAGTTGCTTAGATTAGAGAAAAATGAAGACAAATAAACATAATATTAGGGTGTCATATAATCAGCATGACCTATAATAGCAGAGAGTCAGAAAACTATGAAATATAAATACACATATTTGTATATATATAAATATGCACATATGCACATAAATAAGTAAATAAATACATAAAATCATTTTTAATTTGATCTCTTGACTGCTGTCAGGGTATGTATTTGACTTCAATATAATGACTTAAATGTTTCTAAAATACAGATATCCACTTGATGGATGAAAGAGTATTTGTAGAATTAACACTGTATTTTTAAAAATTCCTGGATGGATTACAGGTAGCTCTTATTAATTCAACAATATTTCACATTTGTAACACATAAAAATAATTGTTCCATTTGAAAACACACATTATTAGTGTTATTAGAAAGGATGTAAAAGCTGTGTCTATTTGCATGAAAAATACTTTATTTTTTTAAAGATTTTATTCATTTATTTGACAGAGATCACAAGTAGGCAGAGAGGTAGGTAGAGAGAGAGAAGGGGAAGCAGGCTCCCCACTGAGCAGAGAGCCTGATGTGGGACTCAATCCCAGGACCCTGGGATCATGACCTGAACCAAAGGCAGAGACTTTAACCCACTGAGACACCCAGGCGCCCCTCCCTGAAAAATACAAAATATAACCTTATTTTTAGGAATTTTCATACACTACAGCCTTTGAATTCTGATGAATGATAAATAATATAAAAACCACATTAAAGTGGCTTTCAAATCATTTTTATTACAACTAAGAAGTGTAGCAAGATAAAACATGAAAGATCTGATTAGGAATTAAGTATTTTCCAAGAAGTGGCATCTGGGGGACAAAAACCCTATCTACTCTTTACTTTGCAGTTTCCTGAAGGGTCTAGTCAAGAACAGGAGGTACTCACCAAATGTTGATGATGATTTTACTATAAATTTAGCTTTGATGAGTTTCTGAACTAAATATGCTTTACTGTCCTTTCCTTCTCTGAAATTATCTTGTTCCATAATATAATGCTATATATTAATTTTCTTCCATCAAGAAATATAAAATGCATAATGCTTCCTAAGTAAGAATGATCTGTTGAGTGACTGAGTGATGCAACTTACACATTACTCATGCTAGTACTTAAGATAAAAATCACAGATAATGTTCTCATCAGGAAGAATTATTCCCAGATTAGTTGGTAGAAGTTGAGGCAGTTAACTTTTATTTTTCATTTTAAAAATTCTAGTTGAAATAGGACTACAAGTGAAATTATTTTGTTGGCATATTTCTTTTAGTCTCTTAAGTTTGTCTTACTAGGACACACATTACATGTCTCTTAATGATCAGGATTGAAAATAGGACAGTTGGAAAATTTCAAGTTGATCATAAAAACTGATTTATTATTCCTGAGCTATTAGAGTTGGAACTCTAAATAGTAATGATGCCAGGGATGTCCAGAAAAAATGTCTTGGAATTGTTTTCATTATATGTTAGATTTTCCTGAGCTTTGTTTGGCCACTGAATTCCTTGTATGATATCCTAAAATGGTGAGTGACTAAAACATCCAATCTTAACTAGTTTGAAAAGATTTTTTTTTAATTTTTTATTTTTTATAAACATTTATTTTTATCCTCAGGGGTACAGGTCTGTGAATCACCAGGTTTACACACTTCACAGCACTCACCAAAGCACATACCCTCCCCAATGTCCATAATCCCACCCCCTTCTCCCAAACACCCTCCCCCAGCAACCCTCAGTTTGTTTTGTGAGATTAAGAGTCACTTATGGTTTGTCTCCCTCCCAATCCCATCTTGTTTCATTTATTCTTCTCCTACCCACTTAAGCCCCCATGTTGCATCACCACTTCCTCATATCAGGGAGATCATATGATAGTTGTCTTGACAATAGAAGGCCTATATACTTTTAGAAGTGAATATGTGTCAAAGACACAGTATATAAGTCATTGTCAAATAAATGACCAATAGGAACTCTTTTAAGATTTTTTAGATTGAGGAATTGTGTTAGCTTTTCTGTAGTATGCATACTGTTTGGATGGGCAGAAAAAAAAAAAAGTGGATGAGATGTACAGGAGGGATGAAAAGCTTAGTCGTTCAGTGTCTACCTTCTCCTCTGGTCATGATCCCAGAGTCCTGGAATCAAGCCCCACATCAGGCTCCCTCCTCCGTGAGAAGCCTGGTTCTCCCTCTCCCACTCCCCCTGCCTGTGTTCCCTCTCTCACTATGTCTCTCTCTGTGAAATAAATAAATAATATCTAAAAAGAAAAAAAAAAGTATCTCTTGCTTGTCAAAATCCTCTGAGGCAGAATCACTTTGTTCACTTTCTCCTAAACCAGAAAAAAAGGACAGAAAATATATATCTAGATTTTCACAGAAATAAATTATGTCCATAATCTGTCATGCAAAGCATTGAAATTCTACTCCATATTATAAGGATAGATTTATACAAACTTTCTGACATACTGTGCATCCCCATAAGCTTTGTAAACATTGGTGGGTAGAAAAGTCATTTTATTTTTACTAGGTATATACTTTTTGTGTGGTTTTATTGGCATATTTTAAAATGCAGGTGGAGATAATGAGACCATTGGATGGTAGAAACTTAAAGTAAAAGCCTGACTCTGCCAAGTCTGTTTTATGAGCTCACAGTTTCTATTCTACAGGATTAAACATAATAATGGCAGATAGTGGGAGTGGAGGAAAGAAAAAAATGTGTGTTGCCAGGGAAAAACATAGCCTTGAAAGTCAAATAGAATGAAGTTGTAATAAGTCTGACTTTCTTGCTATGTGACTTTTGAACTCTATTTAAGCTCTTTGACTTTGAGATTTCTCATCTATATAACAAGGACAATTATTTCTATCTCATACTATTGATGTGTCGAGTTTCATACTTGGCACAGAAGCAGCACTCAAAAAATGTTAGCTCTTATCCCACAAATGTCATTACTTTATTCATGGTGGATTTTCAGTTAGACCTAAAAAAGACACTTTTAGCAATTTAAGAAGTTCAGTCTAAGGTTTTACTGTGGCTCTTTGAAAACTTTTTTTAAATTAACATCATTAATTCAATTCTGTATGTGTTTTGGCTGGGTTGTGACTACTGCAGTATATGTTAAACACTTAGTTAATCATATGATTCAGAGTTCAATTAAAGAAAATAATCCTCTTTGTATAAAACAAAGACAGCAAAAACAGATTTGTTGTTGAGCATTAAATGTTTACACAAGTTTGGGAGGGGCTAAAAACAGTCTCTAGCCTGATTTTTTAGGAAATATTACCAGAAAGATGCTCCAGAACTGGGCTGTCAAAAAAGCCGCCATTTTTTCTACAGTTGGTAAGAAACCTACATTTAACCTCAGGGAGTCACTGCTACTGCTCCACCACTATCTCTCCTGTAATCCTTGTGTGCAACACGGATCCCTCAGGCAAGCTCTGCCTCTTTTTCCTTATCGTCCAATCTAAATGCAGGTTTGGTCCAGTCTATCTGATCTGTAGTACATACTTTATTTTAAAATTCTAGTTCTGAGGAAGATTAGAAAAGTAATTTTTAAGTATTTCAGCTCCTTCAGAATAGGAATTTTCATAGAAGGCATTTAGAATGGATCATTATCAAGTTAATATTGTGTATCTACTACAATCCAACAATCGCTAGGATTACTTCCATACTTAAATTTTTAAATAACAATAATTGGTAATGAAAGGCACCTTCCTAATAAATATAAACATACTTTATGCATACAAAATAGTATCCAGGTTTTATTGAAAAAGCACATTCTAACTGATGAATCATTGAACATTATATAGAAAACCACTGATGTACTATACCTTGGATAATTGAATTTAAGTTAAAAAAAGGCACATCCTGCATGTTTGTTTCTCCCTTAGTTCAATTAAAATCCCATCATGATATCTATTACATATAATTAAGGGATAAAAGTGAATCTAATATATCCTATTTAAGATAGGTGGGCAGAGGGAGAGAGAAAGAAATTTGATTAATAAAAAGGTATATAGGAAGATATACAAGTAGCTACATTAGTCTTTATATTTGCACAAGGTAATAAGAACATTTTGAAGTTGTTCTTTCTCCTACTCATTCTGTATTTCCTTTGCTTACAGCAGTAACCACTCTTTGGGATACTTTATCTGTTAGGGTGGCCCAAAATGTTATTCCTAAAGTATCAAGCTCTTGATGTTCCTACCTATTTGTGCTTAGTCTAATCTTCCATTAACCAACATCACCAGATACGGCAGTATATCAAATACTCCCCCTAGCCCCTATAGTACTAATTTGCCCTTGATAATCAGAACCAGTTGTCCCAGATAACATAGTATTGTTCCCTTTTTTTGGGATTGCTGATCAGACAGCATGGAAAACCCAAAATGACCAGGTGGTGATCGCAATGACAAGTTTAGTGACTATTTTATTTAGTGAGAGCATTTACCTAAGAATTCTAAACCAGTAGAACTCCACAATGCAAGGAAAAGAAGATAATATCATGTGCATTAGTCATTAGGTATAGTAAAAGAAATACTAGTTTTAATTCACCTGGCAATTCCATTTTCATGTGTTCTGACTATGGGAGGACTAGCTCAGCCTTATATTGTTCTACAATGTAGAACACTGTCTCCTCTTGGATGCCACACATTCAATGGGCTGTTTCTAACTAGCACAATAGCCATCTTAACAGCTCATTCAACCAGTTACTTCCAGGTGATAGAGAAGACTTGTGACTTCTACGAGTATAAACCAATTGCCTCATTACTTTGGCTGGAAAACAAGTACAGTAATTGAGAACCAATATATCCTGATGTTGAATGATGCATTTTGTAAGCTTATAATGGCATCGTTGGAAGAAGCATGGCTGGCAGAGAAGAATAAACCAGAATCGATGTCTTTTCAAATAGGAAAACCTTTTATATTTGACAAGTTAACTGACTGCTCCCCTAGAGATATAGTGCTGTACAGAGGCCTCAGTGTTGTTCTCTGCTGTTGGACTTGGGCCCCCAAGTGGCATATTCTGATAAGCCTGGTAAGAGATTAACTGTCCACATCTACTCCTTCATAGTTTCTATCCCTATCAGCATGATCACTTTATGCCCTAGATCCTTTAAGCAAGTATGGATTCCTAGGAAAAAATGCCAGGTAATGTAAAAAATGCTGTCTTTTGTTCTGAGAGTTTCTCTTATGAAGTGTAGCACATAACACCCACCTCTAATTCTGGGTCTATTTAGAGAAGTTCATGAGCATACCCTTTTCCCAACCTTTTCATAACCTACCTATTTTTAAATTTTTTTTTTCTAATTCCCCAACCACCTGGCCAAATTATGGCCCATTCTTTTTTTTTTTTTTTTAAGATTTTATTTATTTATTTGACAGACAGAGATTACAAGTAGGCAGAGAGGCAGTCAGAGAGAGAGAGGAGGAAGCAGGCTCCCTGCTGAGCAGAGAGCCCGATGTGGGGCTCGATCCCAGGACCCTGGGATCATGACCTGAGCTGAAGCAGAGGCTTTAACCCACTGAGCCACCCAGGTGCCCTTTGCCCACTCTTTTTAAAATAACTGTTAATCTATACATGCAGCCAGTTCTTTTTTCATGCAGTGTGCCATATGTGTCATTTGACTTTTTGCCAAATGGCAGGATCTTCCCCACTCTTCTTTCCAGCTAGTAGACTATTGCAACATTAGAGGCACATTTTTAAATATTTCATTTTTAAATATTTATTAAAAGACCATTTGTAAACAAGGTTCTTTTTTCCCCTCTGTTTCTCATTCAACGGCTCGTAAGGAATTCTCCATGTGGGCATGCACAAATGTGGGTAAGGAGGGGTACCGTGGAGTAGATATAGATGCACTGAATTCAGAGGTTTCTAGAATGTCAATTTTACTTTTCCTTAATATTTCCTTACTATGTTTAGTTATAAATAACATATTCTTCATAATAAATTTTGCATAAAACTTATTATAGTTATAAGTAAAAAGATTAAAGTAAGAATGTAAGGGCAGCCCCTTTTTGTTAATATTTGTTAATTAGTCAGCAATTCTGATTACTATTACTGTTACCTATTATGAAACTTATGATGCCCTTGCTTCTGTCTGTTAAGTGTTTCCACTTGGTTCTGAATTCTGAGATTTCATCATACTCATTAAGATCAGGAGCCATATCAATACAAACCTTATTACTATACTATAAAGTGTAGAAAACAGTATGTTATGTTCTTCACTACCAATGGATTTCAAGGACTTGATGAAAAGTCTCTCCTTTGGGCTTTCTCAAGACTCATAATTAGTGGCTGTATAAATGAATCATCTATGATTATGATATTCTAACACTGTTAACTCCTTGAGGTATTAAGATCTCTTCTATGTTAGGCCTAGAAACTTTTAGCATTTTGACAATTTAGCATAAGCCATGTTTAGATCCATATTTAAGAAACCAATCAGCAAAACAGAAAGATTCTCAAATGCCTCAGCTAGAAACAATGCTCAGATTTGCTTGTAAAGTGGAGCTTTATAAACACACTTATCCATAACTAAAATTGTGTTCTTCCCTCCTTCATGTAGCATATTTGTAATTGATTCTCATAGTTATTCCTTATTTCCATGTTAATATATGTTAGCAAAATCTTTAGTTGACAATGATGAGTAAACTTTATCCCTAGATCATCCTAAGATCTCTTTTTACAGATGTGTATACTGTAGGAAGTAGAAATGGTAAAGCTAGGGAATAGGTGGTTCCTTGAGGTAACCACGGCAGATGACATCATCCTAAATCTTAAGGCAAATCAAAATTAGCCTCATCAGGGGAAGAAAAAGCTACTCTATGATCAGCAGAAATTCATTGGGCATTCCAGGATTTCAGAGTCAACTAAATCCATATAAATGTCCCATTCTAATTCATTTTAAGGTCTTACTATTTTCCAATAATCAAACATATGTCAAGACTATAAATGTCTCCAGTACCTTAATTTAGCAATCAATAACATCAGACTCTCTGCTTATTTGTGGTAATTATTACCACTCTCCAGCAAGCATTTCTAGTTTTTACATGTCTAGACATGTCCTAAGATTAAACATACTGACCAAGTGGGATTGGGTAGAACTATATTATTATTAATATTGAGTCACTTGTGAATTCAATTATGTGTATAATTTCCTGTGCAGAGCATTTAACTTCTGGTATGAGACATTCCAGACTTTTCATTTATAACCCACATAGCGGGGCGTCTAGGTGGCTCAGTGGGTTAAAGCCTCTGCCTTCGGCTCAGGTCATGATCCCAGGGTCCTGGGATTGAGCCCCGCATCAAGCTCTCTGCTTAGCAGGGAGCCTGCTTCCTCCTCTCTCTCTTCTCTCTGCCTGCCTCTCTGCCTACTTGTGATCTCTGTCTGTCAAATAAATAAATATAACCCACATAGCCAATGTGTTTAAGAAGGAAAAACATCAGCATTCTGAGTCCCTTAGAGACTATAAAGGGAACCTCCAACTCAGCAGCAATGGACATGGAGTTTAAACTACCTTTATTTGAGCTACCCAGACTGGGGCGGGGGGAGGGTTGTTTGTTAATGCAGCACAGCTTAACCTGTTCTGATTAATACTTTGATTAGCATGGGTGTGAGGACAATGCCTTCACTGTGTAAGAGATTATAATTCTTTTAAGGCACTTTAAAAATTCCCTGGGATTGGGACAGTGTCTTGCGTAGGACTTTGAAATTTGGGCTTGTCCTTTTCCTATTCTCTGTCCTGTCCTATTCTCTAGCAGAGCTGAAGTAGTTTACTCACCCCAGAATTCATGCATTCTTCATTTTTTCATAAGGGTATATTGCAGCAGCTAATAATCTCACAAAATGTTTCCCTTCAATAAATACTTTCTCCCAGGAGACAACAGATAGTCATTTGACTTATTGCTTGGATATAACATATGATGGAATGACAGTGTTCTGTAACTCCAATATTAAGAATGATCCTCATTGCCCTCAAATAAGGCCAGGTCATATATTCAACACCAGGGCCCATTTCCTTGGGGTTTATTACCAGGCACAGGTTGTAACAGCTGGAGTTTAGTTGCAAAGGTGGAACACACTAAAGTTAACATGTGCAGAAAATAATGCATTATAACAAATGTAATTTCTTACTGAATTATTGGGAGGTAATAGGAATAGATTCTAGGTTGAAACCCCATAAATAATTTCCAAGCCAATAATAACTGGGTTTAAAAGGGCGCTGATGTTCTTATATTTTTCTTTTTCTTTTTAAAATTTAATTTTATCATGGTAAGTGTATATAACATGTTTTAAGTTCAACCATGTTGTAGCATGTATCATCAGTTCATTTCTTTTTATGACTGAATAATATTCCATTGTGTGGATACACCAAATTTTGCAGTTTTTGTTTTTAATTTTAATTGAAATCAACATATAATGCTGTATTGATTTCAGGTATACAGACAGTGATTAGATATGTATATACATTACAAAATGATCACCACAATAAATCTAGTTGTCTTCTGTCACCATACAGATTTGCTGCAATATTATTGACTATATGTCCTATGTTGTACATTACATCCCAAAGGGACTGCTTTCTTGCCACAAACAAGAAACTTCCTGTTGAATAAGGAATTCACTACTATAGCTACTTACTTTATAACCACAATATTTATGCTACACTACACACATGCCCATGTACACACACATACACAAATGGATATCTTGTACCTTTCTTTCTTTTCACTTAGTTTTGAATTCAAGCCATCTTCAAGTTTGTCTGGTTTGAAGAGTCTAAATCATCACAAGGAATCTTGTATTCTTGTTTTGTTGTTTTATTAACTCAGCATCTGCAAAATAAGAAATCATGTTAGAGAAGAGTTGGAATGGATATTTTACTGCCTGAGCCAATGTATCTCCTGGTTTACTTACCTGGTAATAATTTATGGAGTGAATGTCTAATTGTGAAAAAGGTTTAGAATTAGCTCTTCAATTTTGTAGTGGTCCCTCAAGCATCTACTTTATAGAATTGTTGCCAAACTTTTAGTTCGATTCACAACTTTTAAGTGTATAACATGTGCCAAGTTCTGGAGACACAATGAATAATTATATTAGTTCTTTACCCTTAAGGGATTAATAGTCTATAATGTAGGATTGACTAATCAATAGCTATAGTAATTTGGGTATTAACACTTTACCAAGAGGGAACAACATGCTGTGGGATTAAATTAGCTTTGAGTGATTATTGAATGGATATTTGGGTACTCCTACAGGGGTAAATTTAGATCATAAGTTAAAGAGTTTCTTTATGGTCTTAGAGGAGAAAGAAAATATATATTTTGAGGAGACAAGAACATGAGTAAAACATGAAAATATGAACCTCCATATGGAAGTATATGATCCTTGACCCACAGCATGTGTACAATAAATATTTGTTGACATAAATGAGAAAAAACCTTGGATAAAGAGGTCATAATAAAAATGAACAGAAAGTGAGCCAGAACAGTAAGGGTTTTCAGATCGTTAAGGATTTTTAAAGCCCGTTTTGACCAATGAGTTATGAGTAGAAATCAAGAGGTAACACTTTCGGACCAGAGCATTTGATTGCTGGCACAAAAATCACATGCTGTTTTCTCCCCTGCAAAATCACTGATGTCCAGAAAGAGACTGTTCCAGTAACAGGAAATGTAAGAAAACAGCTCTTTCATACATATAAATTCATAGTCACAGCTTTATAATGGTAACCCTCTAAGTACTGAGGAGGATAGGTTTTACTGCAGATGCTGGAGTCAGACAAGATCAAATAAAATGCTATGTAAGAGTCTATATCCGCTATAACAGAAGCACTAGTGGAGATGAAAAAGCTCATTTAAGAGACATTAAAGGGAAGGAAATGAAAGGACTTAGTTGAAGCAAATACATAGATGAAGAGGAAAAGGGAGAAGTCAGCAGCAAGTTTAAGATTGCCATCTTGGCTCTCTGAGTGAATGATGATGTCTTAGTCGGGACACAGACATTTAATGCTCACAAGTATCCATGTTGCCTTGCCTTTTGCAGTAAGGTAGGATCATGTAACTACTTCTCCTCAACAATCTCTGAATAGAAATGATGGATGTTCCTTCCAGGGAACAACAATTTAAGTGCTGTGAAACAGTCTGGATCTTCCTTAAACTTGATGATAGTGGAGATCTAGAGCTGAGATGGCTGAACCACTTTAGGACTAGATCTCTAAGTCACTTGATGGATAGAAGCAACGCTAGAATGGCATCTAATCCTTAGCATGTGTTGAGTTAAGTGAGATAGTAAGAAATGAACTTTTCATGTATAAATTGACTAAATTGCTTTTATGACAGCTTGTCAGCTTATCATGACTAAAACAAGGTAAGCAGAGGAAAAATAAAATATTTATAGAGGTGAATAATGCAAAATTTATTGAATATTTATCATATGCCAGTCACTGTTTCAAGCATTTTCATTATATGTAACAACCCATTTGTTTCTCGAACAGCTCTATAAGGAAGTACTGTTTTATTTAATTTTAGAGATGTGGAAATGGAAGCACAGGGAAGTCAGGTAATTTGATTTTATATATCCAGTATGCTGTAAACTTGAAATTTTGAACTATATCTTACACATGCTGAATTTGAGATAAGAATATCCAGTATGCATATAGAGATATGTTTTTCATGCTTAAGTGATTTAATTTTGTGACCAATTAGCATGGAGTTGATAGTTGAATCCATAGACATGATAAATGTATTTAGAATCATATTAACACAAAAAGAAGACCAAAGTAGTGAGAATATAAGGATTTTTTTTTGTTTGGTTGGTCTTTTTGTGTTTTGTTTTCATTTTTGTTTGTTTGTTTGTTTGTTTTTAGACCTGAAATGGTAAAAACACACACAAACACAGCAGTATTAAAACTGGAGTGTCTCTCCCTTGTTTTACGGTTCTAGATCTTGGTGGTCTTTTTCAGGCTTCCCACTCATACTTCTAAAGCCTGGGTACCATGGGTAGTGGAACCAGAGAGCATACATAGAGTTGAACTGTACCAAAGACCTGCTGTCAGTCTGCAGAGCTCTTCACCCCCAGGGGTAGTGGGATAAATTGTCTGCCTCTGGAGACATTACAGGGGGACATGTACTTTGATTGCTTCCTCACTACAAACCCACACTCCCCAGGACTTGGGGACAGTAATCACCACCTAAACGACCTTAAAGTTTCAAATAAATAATGAAAATAAGATGATCCTGTAAATAATGCTTCTCCCTCTGGAAGAAAGTCTTACAATTATCTAACTTTGATAATGTCTCCTTCTCCACTTTTTCTATATCATTATTATTTCTGAATGCTGAACTCTTTTAATATTTCATATCTAAATTATCTTTCTTCTGCTATATTTACCACCATCCCTCAGGTCCAGCCATTTTTGTGACATCTGGGGGCCCTTATATTTGAAATGTTGCTTTCAATAACTACATGCATATAAATATCCCAAAATATCTATTTGTATTTTTATGTCTATTTGTATTTTATTTTTAGCTTGTGTTCCTGGTTCTTTCTAAAAGGTCTCATGCTCCAATGTCTTTAATTAGTTGTTCAACCAATATACAAAGAAAATTAAGTTCATCTGATGGTTAACATTTATTAATGTTCTTACTGTTATGAGATTTCTACAGGGAAAAGTATGCTTTCAGGGAGACTATATGTTGCTAAAAAGAAAGGCTCTGGAGTCAAAGAGTTCTTTGGTTCAATCTTAACTCTGTTACTTATTAGTACATAATAATTTGGATCTTCTAAGCTGTAAGTTCTGAGACTCAGTTTTCGCATTTGTAAATTGGGGACACCTGAGCCTGTTTAACCTGTTGTGAGCATGAAATCAAATAATTCACAGAAAAATCACTGTATATATAGTATATGGCAGTCTGTCTACAAAGTAAGTTCCCTTTCCACTGGTTTGTATTTTCAGTGAGAGAGATTTTCATTCTTAGTAGTCAACTGGATCTTCTTTTTATTTATTTATTTAAAAAAATTTTTACTGAACTAAGATATATTTACATTTATTTTTTTTTGTTATTTATTTTTTTATTATGTTATGTTAGTCACCATATAGTACATTATTAGTTTCGGATGTAGTGTTCCAAGATTCATTTTTTAGGTATAACACCCACTACTCCATGAAATATGTACCCTCCTTAATACCCACCATCAGGCTCACACATCCCCTCACCTCCCTCCCTTCATAAGTGAAGCAGAGAAAGTCAATTATCATATGGTTTCTATCTTCTTTTTAATCATCTTTTTTGAAAATTTGTTTGACTGAAGATTTTGATAATTTGTATTTTAAGACAATTTAGAATATGTACTAAGATGAATATTTTTACTCAATAATAGTATGTATATCCTCCTTTAATTGGATGAATTTTATGAATATATTATTTTAAAATAATTTAATATATATTTTTAGTCTCTGTACTTCAGACATTGCAGAAAATTTTTCATTGGCAATCATGAATGTTTTCATCTGTGAATTTTTTCACTCACGTCCTTTAAAAATGCAGCTCAAAATATTATTTTATGGGGTGCCTGGGTGGCTCAGTGCATTAAAGCCTCTGCTTCAGCTCAGGTCATGATCCCAGGGTCCTGGGATCAAGCCCCACATCGGGTTCTCTGCTCAGCAGGGACCCTGCTTCCTCCTCTCTCTCTGCCTGCCTTTCTGCCTACTTGTGATCTCTGTCTGTCAAATAAATAAATAAAATACAAAAAAATTTATTTCATGAAATTCTTCTCTTTATTTTTATTTTTTAAAGATTTTATTTATTTATTTGTCAGGGAGAGAGAGAGAGAGCACAGACTGGAGGAGCGGCAGGCAGAGGGAGAAATAGACTCCTCTTTGAGTAAGGAGCCTGATGAGGAACTTGATCCCAGGACCCTGGGAGCTGGGATCATGACCCAAGCTGAAGGCAGACACTTAACCAACTGAACCACCCAGGCATCCTTCATGAAATTCTCTTTGCTAATAAAAACTAAATTCCTTCTTCTGATACAAATTATTATCCATTCACTATATATTAATTATCCATTAATTAATTATTCATTCACTATATGTTGGAAACTCACAACCCTAGTTTGCTGTGATCTACGTTCAAATCTTGGAGTCTCCCCATTATGAAAACTCTCTATTATGTTAAGTATGTGCGTGCATGTGTGTGTGTGTGTGTTTGTATAAAAACGTAGAAAGAAATTTAGGCAAAGTCCTTTAGGAATGTGATTTGAGTTACAATAAAGATTAATGCTTTTCATGTGCAATGATTTTGATCAAGTAATGCGATTTGTGAAAATATCTTGGCCTTATTTTACTTGAGAATTTTCAATCAGTTTTCAGTTTTCAATTCTGACTTTTTCTGATAAGCGAACATCTATTGAAGAGCATCAGCAATTTTGTAAATGGAAATTGAATAGAGAAAAATTATGTTTACTTCAGTGGGGAGTATCCTGACATTCAATTGCTTTTCTATATTTTATTGTAAACCAATAAAAAATGTTCATTGCAAAGGAGGTTATGATTAATTTGGTAAGTGGACTAAAAGTTCTCCTTTCAGCCTCCATCTATATAAGACAAAAGGAAAATATTATAGTTGTTGCTTTTTCTTTTTGGTTTCTCATTTTTATTTCAAACTGTTAATAAATAAAGTTTATGCCCCAACTTATTATTATAATAATGGCAGGTGGTATTTTTAATATAGTACACAGTGCAGGAAATTATATTTCACTGCAGTAAAAGCTGGTTAAGAAACACCTGTTTAAAAACACTTTTTTAGAAAAATCATAACCTATTTTTTATTTCATTTAAATTTATAAATTATTTCCTATTTTGTAATTTTACAGTTAATATGATTTGAAAAGGAAATTAATATTTAATATCTGTGGTTTATACCTAGATTAAAAGTACACACAATAATTTCACATAGACAGAGGACACTCATCTGAAAATCATATTTTCTGGAAGCAGGATATCAGAGAGGAACATCTATCCATTCCTTCACTTAGTCACTCATTTAGGCTTTACTGTTACATATGTGTTGGATACAAGGATGAGAAACTCAACTTCCCCACCTTCACAGAGAATACAGCCAATCAGGTTACACATATTTCAAGCATTTCTGCCCATGCCACATATACAATCTTTACTCATAAGAGCTGTTTACCCTTAAGTCATATCTTTCAAGAAACCTAATCAGCTCAGTGGTCAAGCACTGTGGTGTACAGCTGATTAAAATAAGTAAATCCAACCTGAGTGAACCTGCTAAATGACAAAGATATTAAAAAGAAATGAAAGCATTTTGGCATGAAAATGGGTAAAAATCTTCCCCCTACGTGATATTCCATTTATTCACCCCCAAGATTGTTCATTGTCTTATTCTTTTCATTAGTTCATTTAACATTAATTGACTATTATGTGACATACACTGTATGTGGCTTTAGGCTTATAAAAATCAACAAGGCAAGAAACAACAAATGTTGGAAAAGATTTGGAGAAAGGGGAACCCTCTTACATTGTTAGTGGGAATGCAATTTGGTGCAGCTACTCTGGAAAACAGTATAGAAGTTCCTCTAAAATTTTAAAATAGAGCTGCCTGATGATTCAGCAATTGCACTACTGGGATTGACCCCAAAGATACAAATGCAGTGATACAAAGGGACACGTGCACCCAAATGTTTATAGAAACAATGTCCATAATAGCCAAAATGTGGAAAGAGCCAAGATGCCTTTCAACAGACAAATGGATAAAGAAGATGTGGTCCATACACACAATGGAGGTCCATACACTCAATGGAATATTATTCAGCCATCAGAAAGGATGAATACTCAATTTTTGCATCAACTTGGATGAGACTAGAGGAGATTATGCTAAGTAAAATAAGCCAAACAGAGAAAGTCAATTATCATATGGTTTAACTTATTTGTGGAACATCAGGAATAACATGGAGGACATTAGGAGCATGGAAAAATGAAGGGGGAGAAATTGGAGTGGGAGAGGAACCATGAGGGACTATGGACACCAGGAAACAAATGGAGAGTTTTAGAAAGGAGGGCGATACGTGAGCCTGGTGATGGCTATTAAGGAGGGCACAGATTGCATGGGGCACTGGGTATTACATGCAAACAATGAATCATGGAACTCTACAACAAAAACTAATGATGTTACTGTTTGGTGACTAACATAACACACACACACACACACACACACACACAGAATAAGTGTTAAATCTCAAACTTCTGACAGAGAAGGTAATGAAACTATTACAAAGATGCCATGATGGTAATGATAAGGGCAGAGTGAGGACATTATCAGAGCAAAGACTCAAGACACCCATCCTGTTGTGATAGCTGAAAGAAGGAAGTGAATGAGGACCTGGGAACAGGAAAGTTAGTGAGGCAGCATGTATGTTTGCATTGTTCAACAAATATTAACAGAATTTCCTGACTTTGTAAGCAGAGTCTACTCATATACCTCACTGATTTGAGGACTGATTTTTAGCTTCTGTGTCTCTATCCTGAACTGCAAAATAATTGGAGTCTCCCAACTAATCTGAACACCTGTGGGAATAGTTTTTGAGAATATATGAGAATTCTCATTGAGACTAGTTATTGTTGAATGCCACTAAATTTGGGGCTGTTTTGTTATGTACAATAGGTGAGTAATAAATTCATTAATATCTAGAACAGGGATGTTGCATTGTGAAGCACTTCACATGGTTCATGTTGGCTTTGAGACTGAATAATAGATAACAAAAGAACTCTTACTAAAGTCTGGTAGTGAGCCATGATATGTAATGGCAAATTATTTGATAAAATATTTGCCTGCAGTAACTTGGAAGATAGAAAAAATATCTAATGCACCTGTGGTATTGGGCAAGAAAGTTTTGAGTAAGATGAGCTAGATGATACTACTTGCATTTGGTAAGTTACTACAGGGGGTAACTTACCAAATGCAAGTAGTACCATGAGTCCAGAAAAGAGCTGGGCCATTTGAAATCCGAATTTGGAGAGTATCAAAGGCCTAGCCATTACAACATAGCTTCAGGAGATAGACAAAAATATAGGTAAAAAAACAAGGTAAGAATGTAACACCATTTGCTAATATCCCTAAGTAAATTAAAGTGCCCGTTAGTACTTTCTTTGAGCTGAACAAAGTGCCACTGGTAATACCAAATTGTGGCCCAAAAGAAGCCTGGAAAGTAAAAAGAACTATGTCTAAAGAAAGAGTAGCATGCCTAAACAAACAAAAACCAACAATCCAAAACCTTATAATTCTATCTTTTGGCAGTTGAAGTTAAGAAACCCCTGTTTAAAAACACTTTTTTAGAAAAATCATAACCTATTTTTTATTTCATTTAAATTTATAAATTATTTCCTATTTTGTAGGAAGTTGGCAGTTGAAGTTCACTGGTAACAACTGCATCAAAAATCCAAAGAAAATTATATTAACAAAGTCACTGTCAACCTGAAACAAATGGGATGGTGTGTTTCAATGCAAAAATATTTGAGAGCCACCAACTTTCTACAGACAAGAAATAATCTGAGAAAGTTGCTAAACCACCAAGCAATAGTGGTTCAAAAGTAGCTAAGGAGTGAAATAAACAAAGAATTCCCAAAGAGTGGTATCCACAGTTGAAGAGATCAGTGGAAAATGGGTAGTTCCTTCCAGGGAGCAAATATGCAGTCAAATTAAGGAACATCCTCTACCCTCAGGGTAGGGGCATCTGCCAACGTTTGCCCAGGAGGAATTTAGAATTCTTGTGGATTATTAACTGCCTCTGTCTTTCATCCTTCTCCTTATGGAATGAAACTATTTATTATGGATATCCTTGCTTGTTTCACCCTGAAGGTTGACTGTGTGGATAGCAAAAGACTCGTCTCTTTGGTTCCTAAGTCTTTAGAACAAGAATATCTGCTGCTGGACAGGATGCAGATGTTAAGATTCTTCTCATAAAGTCTGCTGCCATTGTAACAGTTAAATCTATCTGTGGTCTTAGAAAAGAAATATGTGTGTTTTTGCATGCAAGAGAACATAGGGGATATTTGAAAAGAAGAAGATAAGCTCTGCTTGTTAGATGATTGCTCGGCTAATATTCACGACCTTCTCCCCCAACCCATCCAGACCAAATTCCCACTATGGGTGCGGTATACTTCTGAGCTCATTGATTTTGGATTTAGCCATGAGACCTACGTTGGTCAATTGAAATGACAGTGGGAATCACAGCAAAATCCAAGCATAGACTTTAAGAAACGTACGTTTCTGTGGATTCCTCTTCAGCTTTTGATTTCTATAAGAAAACCATAACACATAAAGCTTATTCCTTCAACCTAAACTCCTAAATCAGATATATGGGACAGAGTAGTCCCCAGTGACCTATACATAAGTAGATTAAAGTGAAGCCATTCCGGTTAATTCCTAGAGCCACTATAGCTGACCTATTAGGGCTATGAGATAATAAGTGCTTATTGCTGTTGCCACTATTTTGTGGTTGTGGTTCTTTTGTTATGCAGTATTAGTGCATTGACACAAGAAAGAAACTTAGTTCTGTGAGATATGAGACAAGGGTATCTTCTGACCATGTTAGAAAAAAAGTGTGATAAGGATAAATATTTGAATTATTTTAAGAGTGGTTATGAGAAATGGCAGAGACATAAGTAGCTATGTGGAAAAAGAATCTAAGGCAATATTGGAAAAAAAAAAAACGCAAAAAAATTTTTCCCATAGTAAAGAGAGTCTGCCACTTGCTGGTCAACTCACAGAATAATTTCTTCCTTAATCCCAGTGCTCTCTTACCTTTTTAAAGGCGTAGTGTTTATTTGTATTTCTTTACTCTCCTAGATCTTCAACTTCTCCCTCTTATAGTTAAAAGCCTACTTAAATACCCTCTTCAAAAAATTTTAAAAACTAAATATATATATATATATACATATATATGTACATATCTATAAACAAGAACACAAAAAAGTATCATCACCCTTTTAAGGCAATCATAGATTACTAAATCTTATAACTTCAAAATATTTTCAAAAAACAACAATAGATCCTGGAGTTTTTGAACAAGGAGACCTACTTCTTTTGCAAAAGGGCCTTCTTAAAATGCCCCTGCAAATGATAGAAGCTCTGTTCTCACTGGCAAAGAGATTCATTGGTGTTTATCAACCACTTCACATACTTTTCTTGTTTTCTCAATTTCCTATGTAATTCTCACAATAAACCTACTAATTTGTTAGTGTTTCTGCTCTTATCTTAAATTACAACCTATACAGGCAATATTTAATTCAGAAATAATATTCATCAATGTCTCTTACATGTCCACTTCCTCATCCCTAAATAATGCTTGGTATTTTGTATGTTCCTTAATCACCTTCATAAAAGTTGATGATGTCTAAATTCTTTCAAAGTGCCATAGTACCCAATCCCAGATTCCATTCATCTAGAAGTGTCTGTAGCGTTAAAAACTTGTGACTTTTATGTCCTTTCAAATATTCTTCATTGGCTTCCATGACTTTATATTGTTCAAGTGCTCTGCTTATCAATTCTTTATACTTTCTTCCATCTACATGTACTCTTCATGTCCTCTTTCTGTAATTTAAACAGATTCTATGGGCTTTTATTACCCTTCTGATATGCTTCTCTCTCACATTTTTTACCATGGAAATCCACACATTCATTTGGTTTTGATGCCCAACACTATAACTATATTTCTCTTTTTTTCCCCCTTCCTTTCTGAAATTTAGTTCAAGTCTCCTCAGTCTCATCTGTAACTACTGCTTATTTTGTCTTTTAAGATTTTATTTATTCATTTGACAGAGACACAGTGAGAGAGGGAACACAAGCAAGGGAAGTGGGAGAGGGAGAAACAGGCTTCCCACCAGAGCAGGTAGCCCTATGCGGGGCTTGATCCCCAAACCCTGGGATCATGACCTGAGCCAAAGGCAGATGCTTAATGACTGAGCCATCCAGGCACTCCACACAGATTTTTCTGTACACAGATCATAGAGTTCTGTTCCCAACCATATGTGTCATCTACTCTGAAGAAAAGTAAAGCATCAAGGATGTGTTGTTTATAACAAAATCGTCTTCCATAGTATTTGGTTGATCATGGACTCATTCCCCAGAGTAAAATTAGTGTACTGAGGCAATATATCTTTTGGTGTTCTAATTTCATTTTTAAGATGTAAAAATACTTAGATGGCTTAAAATTTTGATAAAAATAGCTAATGATGGGGCGCCTGGGTGGCTCAGTGGGTTAAAGCCTCTGCCTACGGCTCAGGTCAGGGTCCTGGGATCTAGCCCCGCATTGGGCTCTCTGCTCCGCGGGGAGCCTGCTTCCTCCTCTCTCTCCCTCTCTGCCTGCCTCTCTGCCTACTTGTGATCTCTGTCTGTCAAATAAATAAATAAATAAATAATCTTTAAAAAATATAGCTAATGATTATTAAAATAAACCTACATGTTAGAGGAACTGATTATACCTAGAAGAATAAGAAACAACTCCACAACAATCTCTAAGGGGAAAAAGAATCATTTTCAGCTATTTTCCATTACCATAAAGTCAAAATAAGGTAAAACACAGTATATGGTATTTAGATTTATCCTCATAGGAAATTGATTCCCCACTTCAATGACAGTGAGTAATTGTCATTAATTCACAATGTTAATTCTAAGCATTACAAAGAATTGTACAAGTATTTTTATAAGTTTTAAAATGCATTTGCTTTAATGTTCTTTAATAAATGTTCATATGATAACTAAAATTATATATTCTCAGTTTGTCTAAGTTACCAGAAAATCTGCACTTTAAAAGAGGAATATTGATAAATTTAGGCTATAATATTTAACTGAAAGAATGGGACATAACATGATTATAACCAGTTCTGAAAACTTTCACCATCATGATGAACATGGGCAGTGACATTTGTCTAGTTTTCCCAACACAGCACAGAATTGCCTATTTTCTAATTTTTATGGCTGGTAAATTCCAGTTAACTTTTCCTCTTATTAAGGAACTAAAATTATTAAAGCCTTGCTTTCAACAAAAAGAAAGGTAATAAAATACTTTCTTAATCCCAAATTTGATTTTTTTACTTTATTTCTTTGTGGTGATAGATTTAAAAAAATGATGATATGAATTATATAAAGTGAAAATATATTCTTTTAGCTTTTTATTCACTTCCCTTTTAAAAATATTAAATGAGGGGTGCCTGGGTGGCTCAGTCAGTAAGCATATGTCTTTGGCGCAGGTCATGATCCCCAGGGTCCTGGGATCAAGCCCCGCATAGACATCTCTGCTCAGTGGGAAGCCTGCCTCTCCCTTTCCCACTCCTCCTGCTTGTATTCCCTCTCTTGCTGTCTCTGTCTCTCTGTCAAATAAATAAAAATCTTTTAAAAAATATTAAATGATTTTTCATTTTTTGAAGAGAAGTTCTGGTTTTCTAGGCCTTTCCTGAGGGGCTGAACTGAAAATATGTCATTATCTAGGAAGGCAGAATATGAAGACCCCAGAAGTAAATCTGCCAGTTGTAACTTAGAATTTTTTAAATCATCTTTAAGAAATTATTGGGGGGGGCGCCTGGGTGGCTCAGTGGGTTAAGCCGCTGCCTTCGGCTCAGGTCATGATCTCAGGGTCCTGGGATCGAGTCCCGCATTGGGCTCTCTGCTTAGCGGGGAACCTGCTTCCTCCTCTCTCTCTCTCTGCCTGCCTCTCTGCCTACTTGTGATCTCTGTCTGTCAAATAAAATAAATAAAATCTTTAAAAAAAAAAAAAAAGAAATTATTGGGGGTTTATAAAATAATTATATGTGACCCAGAAATCTTTAAATGTGGGTCTCAAATATCAGATATAACAGTGTTCATTCTAAAATATCTCCCTACTTTACAGATGCATGAACATTATTGGCCAAATAATGACCTCTTCTTCAATCACAACATGTGTAAGTTCTCTCTCCAGGTCACTGTAAGAGTGAGTATCATTCTTGTTCTCCTAAGTGATTTTAAACATTATAATGAAATCTTATTCCCATTCTAATCAATATATGATACTGATACACTATGCATTAGGAAGCTGAATTTTAATAGCAGTTGCCTAACTTCAGCTCTTTCTTTCATCATGTTTAAACTTCAATATCACACTTCCATGAATAATATCTACTTCTTAGTATGACTTTACATTTTATTTGCCTTGCTATAGTCACCTTCCATTGTCTGTATAGACTGGGAGACCTAGAACACTCTATCATATTTCTCAAATTTTGGTAGCCATCAAATTCTAAGTAGGAGCTTTATAAAACCTGGTTAGACTGAATTTCTTTTCATTGCTCAAATACATGAGTGGGCATGACAGATGTTCCTTGAACCTTATCTAAGAAGGATGATCTGTTTATAATACATTTACATGGCAAGAGTTACCTTGGATATTCGGTTTCTTTGTTCTCACTCTCCCAGCTTATTTTTGTGCTTTACTATGCAGCATTCAGCTCATCCTATGTTCCAGGGGTTTTATATTTTATTTCTCACCCTTTCCATTACCCGTGGACACACATTAAGTGTTGTGACCCACCCACTAGTTATCTTCTTATAACATGCTTATTGATGTCTATAACCTTTGTACGTGTCAACGGTTTAACCCAAAACATAAATCCAATAATGCTAATAGTTTACAGATATTGTGATTTAGTATCATGAACACTTTCTGTGGATGGCAGATATAACAGCAGGGTGCTTGTGAGCTTATATACGTCCTTAGTGAGACATGGACATTTCTTTCTATCATGATTCATTAGTAAAGAATAATGATCACTGAAGAAGTTAATATTTTTTTGTTTGTTTGTTTGGGGGTTTATTTTGTTGTTATTAATAGTTAATTCCCAGTCTTTGGGATTCTATTGTTACTTTGATGCTTACTACACCCAAGTTATTAGAAAAGCTACCTTGCCAATATTGTTTCAGTTTTTTCATCTTTAAAACAGTACTAATAAAACAGTTGACTTACAAGGCATTTGAGGATTAAATAGGACAATACATAGGAATTTCTTAGGATACTACTTATCACAACTTCATTAACAAGTCGTGGCTATTAATATATAACAGAGTTTTTTGGGCACAGAAGATAGTAAATGGTGAGAATTAATGTCTTAGTAATATAGCCAGTATAATTTGTTTCTTAGCATATTTTGAATAAGTAAGAAAGCTGACTAAATTGAATATGATATGGCTAGACACTAATTTTTTTAAAAATATTCTCCTTATGAATGTAGAAAGTTCAAATCTTATTCTATAATAATCAATAAAGAGAGTTAGAAAATAACATTTGTAAAAATTAGTGCTATAGGTTATCAAAGCCAAGGAACTTTTGTGATTTGTTACTTACTGAACATGTTAGTTTGATTAAATTGGAGCTCTGACTGCATATGACTAAGATCTGTACAAATTGACCCTCCCTCAGATAACAACTGTAAGCTCTGTACAAAATACTACTATCTGAAGGCTCTGAAAAGTGAAACTATTAGGAAGATTCTGGAGGTACTTTGAAATTTGGATGAATGGACCAATATAGGTGAGTTATTCATTTAGGAGAAGTTCCTAATGGCTTTTTAGCATTACATTAATAACAGTGATTTTTTTTTCATGTGGTCTCCTTGAGATGCCCTTTCTCCCCAGAGACTCTGCCATTGATGCTGGTTTGTAGCAGAATTATGTGCATAATAGCAAAACATAAAGGACACCCCAGCTGAGACTCCATGCTGGGCTCCCTGGTTCTGAAGTGCTCTCTCCACACATTGGTGGTTCTTTATATGAGAAAGTTCTTTCTGACACAGCCCTTACAAATGAAGGACAATAGAAACCTGCATTTGACCTCTCTGGGCCCTTTGCTCTATGACCATATGGCTGTGATTTATATCCTTGTTTAAATACCATTGCTATATTGTATTATTTTCCTTTAAGTAAGTGTAGATTTTTGAAAGCACCATCCTTGTAGGTTCTGTGAGAATTTTTTAACAATTGTACCCTACTTATCTGTCACGGTTACCACGTGTGGTATGTACACTGTGACATAGATATAAATATAATTTAATAAAGATAATTATTATTGCAATTAATTGATCATAAAACTATACTCAATTGATAAAAATATCAACTAACCATTTTAAAGGAAAAACATGACCTGTGAATGCAAATATAGACAAATAATCATTTTTTTAGTTTTTCTTTTTTTATTCTTCACTACTAAAAATTGTGTTATTGGTCTTTGACTTGTTTATTTTGATCAGGGGAAGATTAGAGTGATTAATCATAGGTGTGCAATATTTGCAAAATTATACTGCCTATGTTAATAACACTATATTGACTTTCCACAAAATGATGTTTTATTAATCAACATATAAAATTCTGTATTTTAGAAGAGAGCTGTCAATTTCTTTTTTAAAAATACAATTTTGTTGTATTTTCATTGTGCATTATAATATATCATATCAATATTCAAATAATACAGACAAATTAATCTCTAAGTTGCTTTTGCAAAATACTTCATTTTGACAAAATATAACGTTATGAAACATGATCTATAATTTGATATTTTGGTCACTTTTATTTTCTATTCCATTGTTATGGGGTAAATGAGTAAATTATTATTTTATCCTATTAGATTAGATTGTGTGTGTGCACGTGTGTGCGTGTGATTGCTTCTTTATTTTTTAAAAAGATTTTATTTATTTATTTGACACAGAGAGAGAGATCACAAGTAGGGAAAGAAGCAGGCAGAGGGGGAGGGAGGGGGGAAGCAGGTTCCCCGCTGAGCAGAACCCCCCGCTTGATCCCAGGACCCTGGGATCATGACCCAAGCGAAGGCAGAGGCTTAACCCACTGAGCCACCCAGGCACCCCCATGTGATTGATTTTGATAGTGAATGCCTTACTATGCACTATAATGTGCTCATGTGACCAGCAAGGTATATAACCCCAACTGAGTCTCCATTTTGGGCCCCTAACTTTTAAAAAGTTTTGTATGCATGTTGGTGGGTATTGATCTTACAGAGAATTTGTGTTTTTAACAGAGGGAGGATAGTTTGTGCTCCTACCCGACCTCTCCAGAGTTTGAACACTTTGTTATCAAGGCAGTTTGGCTGTGATACTTTATAATAATAATAATAATTATAATTATTTTTATTATTATTTACCTTTAATGTAGTTGCCTGGTCCTGAAATAAAATGTAAATTTGTCAGCATATCATGTTGGGTCTTCTGAGGTATTTTTGAAATTGAAGCCAGTTTAATTGCAACCATTATTGTAAAACCCATCCATTGTGGCTTGAAAAATTGGAAAACAGTTTGAGGGATCCACAATCTCTTGAAATTGAGGGAACAATCCAATTCTCTGTATAAAGTCTGCCTATATCCCTGCTGATCTCTGAACCACGTGTGTGGGATAGATAGCAAAGAGTAAACCTTCAGGAAATAAAGAATTGAATTGAAATTTGAGCTTCTACACAAGGACTTTGCAGCTTGAATCCAACCAAGTTAACTGCCTGCTAACATAATAACAACGACAAAAATCAGCACTGTGTAGACGAAAATGAAAGAGTTCTTATATAGAGTCTCCACAGTATAAGATCACAATAAGCAGGACACAATGCAACATAACACTGTATGTCATTCTACAAACAAAGAATCAGAGAAATGTGACCTATTTTTCAAAAGGAAAAAAATCAATGTAGGCCTTATTCCAGATGACCCAGATGTTGGAATTAGCAAACAAGGACTTTAAGCAACTATTGTAACACTGTTCATGAGGTAAATAAAAATGTGCTTTCAGTGATTGAATGAGAGAAAAAGGAAGTTTCAGCAGGAATTAGAAACTATATTACAAAAATGAACAAAAGGGGCCTTGCAATATAATATGACTAATCTTTAAACAATTTATAAAATGACAAATCACATGATTGAATTAATAAGCAAATCCACCTGTGGAGTTCTTCCTCATATTACTAAAATGGATCCTGTCTCTGCAGTACCTTGACTTCACTGGTGTTTAAATCAATGCTCCCATTCAAACCAGAGCCTGTTTGAGAACCGAGGAATTTCTTTCCTACAGCAATCTATAAATCCTGATGGGCCACAAAGACATAATAAAACAACAAGGGAGTGTTCCAGCTATCATGTATCATACAAACTAAATATGCCTGGCAATCAGAGAATTCTTGTCATTTAAAAAACCCAGTTGTCCTAATTTTTTTTTTTTTTAAGATTTTACTTATTTATTTGACAGAGAGAGAGAGAGAGAGAGCACAAGTAGGCAGAGAGGCAGGCAGAGGGGAGGGGGAGGAAGCAAGCTCCCTGCTGAGGAGAGAGCCCAAAGCAGCTGGATCCCAGGACCCTGAGATATGACCAGAGCTAAAGGCAGAGGCTTAACCTACTGAGACACCCAGACGCCCCTCCTAATGCTTTTATATTCTAATATGATCACCATACTGTCATAGATATTACTTTCACTAAAAGTTAGAACAAAGTTAGAGGATCTTTGAAATGTATAGCATCATTTTACTATAGCAGTTCTGGGTCTCCATTTATAATATTTAACTGCATTGGAGCTACTTTTCTGGTTTAATCTATTTCCTACATCATAAGAGGAGTCAAGTCAATCCTCATTTTTATAAGGTAAGCATCTTACATTTTGTAATTTAAAAAATATGAAAATGAAATATAAGCTGTATAATCCTACTTAGGTATTTTCAAGTAAATATTTGTTTTTTCTCAGGTGAGAAATTATTTTTAAATACATATTTGTGTGTTCTATGTTAATTAGCACAAAATACTTAAAACCATTGTAAACAGCATATTTTTCTTTAAACTAAGCAGATCAATTCGGACAAGTGAACATGTGTGTTTAAAGTTCAGCATTAGAAATTCTTTCAAATGTGCTCTGAAAGGTCAGTTTGTGACAGTATGTAACACATATTTAACACAGTGGTAGATCACCTCATGATGAGCTGGGTCATTTGAAGCAGTAAAACCTAGGATACTGCTTTTTTACTTTTCTTCACCAAAGAGCAGCATGGAAGCATAATTGAAGAATTCAAAATGATTAGTTCTCTAAAACCTGTGGTGAAAATGACTATGTTTTTGTTGAAGATGTTTTGTTTGTTTGTTTTGGTTGCTATTACTAATCCCTTTCTTTATCTCCACTTACTTGCTTTTAAAGGATTTCTTTTTCAACCAAACTACCAAGCAAGACTTTCTGCTTCAGTTGATCCAGCTCCCACTTATGTTTGTAGGTGTTTTATCTTTTCAGGTACTCAGATCTTCCCAGGTTTATTCAGTCCCAGGCCCACATCCCTCTAATGGGTGGTGAGCAGTTTCTTTTATCTTGTAAAAGAATGAATAGCCCCTTTCAGCTTCTAGTAAATTTTATTGTCATTCAAGCCAGTAAAATGGCTTTTAGGCTCTGTGCTTGTAAACTATGGGGTGCACAAACCCAGTTTTCTGGGAACTCATAGAACTCTTTTTAAAATGATTTTTTTTCCCTAATTGCTGAGAGTCAGTAACAATCTCAATTGATAGTGCTTTTCTTATTCTGAAGAAATACTTCTTCATAAGCTAAAAGTTTTTGGTCATTATTATGGCCCACAAGATGAGATAATATTATATGAAGCAATGCTTTATAAGGGGGTAAGAAAAAGAAAAAGAAATCTTTCAAATAAAGGAATTACTATCTTGACATTTTATCCCAAATAATTAAATCAACTAAAGGGAATGAAAAACTGAGCTTATAACGGTACAGATATCTGATAAATACCATTTTGCAAAGCTAACTAAAACCTTATTTCAAGTCTTCTTTATTTCAAGTCTTCTTTATTTCCTTCAGATATTATCTTACTTGTGTTTTACAGCAGTTGTTTTATTATACATGACAGTAAAGTAAATGTATTAATAAAGTGGAGACCAATGAGTCCACGCTTCATCTAAGAAACTGATGTTTTCCCATGCATGAGAACAAAAGCTCAGAAGTAACATCTCAGAAGTGATGCCTTTGAGATCAATAAGGTTTTCTCTATTTCTTTTTTTTTTTTTTAAGATTTTATTTATTTATTTGGCAGACAGAGACGGAAGTAGGCAGAGAGGCAGGCAGAGAGATAGGAGGAAGCAGGCTCTCTGTTCAGCAGGGGCTCAATCCCAGGACCCTGGGATCATGACCTGAGCAAAGGCAGAGGCTTTAACCCACTGAGCCACCCAGGCATCCGGTTTTCTCTAGTTCTAAGAATCACGTAACATAGTTGGTGATTATTTGCATAAAATAATACTTTTCATATACTTTCACTTTTCATATATTAATGTGACCTGAACATATGTTCATCTTATAATATTTGACTAATATGTGTACATGATCTTTCCTTATATCTAATGACAAAATTTATTTTATGTACAAAAAGAAAAAAAATTCTGTTTCCATTACTATGTTTTATCATTATGTATTTTGCAAAAAATATAAAACATATTCCTCATTTGAGAATATATTTTAAATTAGTCAAGCATAGACATGAAGGTGTGGACATCAACCAAGTCAAGGTGTGGACATGAACATGGTGGAATAGAAGGCTTCACACACTTCTCCTCACAAACCACTGATTTAACAGCTACGTAAGGATCAGTTCTCTTTGTGAGAAATGTGGTCACTACTTGAGAGACTCCTATATATCAGGTAAGTAAGCAGCTGAACACACTGACTGGTATGAGAAGCTGAGACACACTCTTGCCATAAACCCCATTCCTGGAGCAGTGCCATGTAATTAGGAGAGAACCACTAATTCCCAGTTACAACCTGAGGAAGAAAGGATTTGGACCATTGGACATATATTTTGTGTCCTAACTTTTCCAACTGCTACTCAAAGATCTGACTTATATCTTGTTTCTGATTGCTGGTAGGGCCAGCATTTACTAAGTTACAGAGAATAAAGTGACAATATGGCATAGGCTTAAGGGGGCTTCCCAAGACTCTTCACTTTCAACTCTTTCTAGCAATAAACATCCATTCTCCCAACTTTTTCATCTGTTATTTAAAATACCAGCTTCTAAGACTGACAGGCTAGCATTCAGTAGGCCTCTGGGGGATACAGAGACCAAAGCAATGGCTTGAGTGTTGTTTGAACAAGTGCATAGGAGCATAGCACACAGCTCCTGTCCCACCCAGCTCAGTGCAGAGTGAACAAGTGATAAACCCCAATTCCCATATTCTCCCTAAGAGAGGAGGATTTGTACTATACATGTAGTATCTCAACCTTTTTGAGTGCTGCCTAAGGGATTGACTTCTATTATGCCTGTTTTAGGACATTAATGTGAATTGGCTTACTCTAGATTCTTGGGGACTGTTCAGAAGTTAGAAGTTTTGGTCAAGCACAAAGGTTTGAGTGGTATCCAAATGTCTGGCTAGGCTGAATGGTAAGGGTCTTCTCTTGTATGAAACCAACTTGGGAGAAATTGGAGGTAACTATTTTGTCTTATGCATAAATACCAGGAAAATGAAGGAATAGGGAAGTATGCTCCAAATAAGAGAATAAGATAAATCTCTAGTAGCTGACCCTAATGAAATAGAGATATGTAATTTACCCAACAGAAAATTCAAAATGACAGTAATGAAGATTTTCACTGGGGTCAGGATAGCCATGTATGAACAATGAGAGAATTTTCAACAAGAGAAAGTACTTTAAAGTACCAAATAGAAATCACAGAGCTGAAGAATATAAAATTTGAATTGTAAATACAGTAGAAGGTACAGACCAGATCAAGTGGGAAAAAAGGGATTCAGTAAGAGGAGCAAAAAAAAAAAAAAAAAAAAAGAAAGAAAAGAAACAATAAATGAAGATAGGTTAAGGGACTTATAGAACTACTGAACAGACTAGTACATTCATTATGATTCATTATGGGAGTCCCAGAAGGATACCTTATATCATACCATAAATAAAAATCAACCAAAAATCAATTGAAAACTTAAAAGTAAGACCTGAAACCATAAAAATCCTGGGAGAAAACACAGAAAAAATTATTGACGTCAGTCTTGGCAATAATTTTTGGATATGACACGAAAAGCACAGGCAAAAAAGCAAAAATAGACAAGTGTGATTACATCAAGTTAAAAGTCTTCTGCACAGCAAAAGAAACAATCAACAGAATGAAATGGCAACCTACTGAATGGCAGAAAATGTTTGGAAAACCTGTATCTGTTAGGGGGTTTGTATCTAAAATATATAGGGAACTCATACAACTTGAGAGCAAAAAAACAAAAAACCAAACAAACAAACAAACAAAAAACCCCACAAACAGTCCATTTAAAAAATGGACATAGGACCTGAATAGACATTTCTCAAAAGAATACATACAAATGGCCAAAAGATACGTGAAAAGGCGCAAACGTCACTAATCATAAAGAAAATGCAAATCCAAACAGCAGTGAGATATCCACTCACAGTTATTAGAATGGCTATTATCGAAAAGTCAAGCGAAACAAGCATTGGCAAAGATGTGGAGAAAAGGGAACCCTTGTACATTGTTGGTGGGAATGTAAATTCATGCGGTCATTATAGGAAACAATGTGGAAGTTTCTCAAAAAACTAAAAAAATACAACTACTATATAATCCAGCAATTTCATTCTTGGGTATTTGTCCAAAGAAAATAAAATCAATAATTTGAAGAATAAATGCCGCTTCCTTATTCATTGCAGCATTATTCACAGTAGCCAAGATATGGAAAAAATTTAAATGCCAGTGGATAAATGACTAAAGAATATGTGGAGTGTGTATGTGTGTGTGTGAGAGAAAGAGAGAGAGAGAGATGGAATATTATTTAGCTTTAAAAAAAGAGAAAACCCTGGGATGCCTGGGTGGGCGAGTCAGTTAAGCCGCTGCCTTCAGCCTGGGTCATGATCTCAGGGTCCTGGGATCAAGTCAGGCATTGGCTTGTTGCTTGGCAGGGAGCCTGCTTCTCTTTCTGCCTCTGCCAGCCACTCCGCCTGCTTGTGCACGCTCTCTCTCTCTCTCTCTCTCTCTGACAAATGAAAAACAAACAAACAAATAAATAAATAAATAAAATCTTTAAATAAATAAATAAATAGAAAACGCAGCCATTTGTAGCAACATAGGTTAACCAGGGGGACATTATGCTTAGTGAAGTAAGGCAGACACAGAAAGAAAAATACTTCATGATCTCAATTATATGTGCAATCTAAATGTCAAACCCATAGAAGCAGAAACTAGATTGATGTTGCCAGTGTTTGGAGGGAAAAGGAACTGGGGAGATGTCTGTCAACAGCTATGATGTTTTAGTTACACAAATTGAGTTTAGTTACACAAATTTTGGAAATCTAGTGTTTAGCATGGTAAAGATAGTTAATAATAATGTATTGTATGCTTAAAATTCAATAAGATGATAGCTCTTAAGCCTCTGACAAAGAAGAAAGAAAGAAAGAAAGAGAGAGAAGGAAGGAAAGAAAGGAAGAAAGAAAGAAGAAAGAATGGAAAGAAAGAGAAATAGGGTGGAAGGAAGAAAATGATCATTATTTGAGGTGATGGATATGTTAATTAGCTTGATTGTGGTGATCATTTCACTATATATACACACGCATATCTTTATAAACCTTAAATATATACAATTTTGTCAGTTATACTTTAATAAAGCTGACAAAAAGTAGCCAACGTGTAAAGGCAGTAAATATGCTCAATGTTTGAGACACATTCACAATACTGAAATAAAAGTGTTTCCAAAGGAAAATGGCAGTCTTTATAATGCACTCTGTCAGTTTATCTGATCCCGTAGGGATTTTGTGCCTTTCTTTGACTTTATGCTATCTTGCAGTTTAACAATTTATAGATAACTGATAGCAATGCAAAATAATTTGTGTATATAGGTATGCAAACAAATTCTGTCATGTGGAGGTTCAATCCGGTTCCCCTCCAACTGCATTAGAAGTCAGTTTTACATCTACTTGCAAATTCATTTCAATGTTCCAGATCCATAAAAGTGTCTTCTTTGGATCCTCCTTTGAACCATTTGTAACTTCTTATCAGTTTCCTCATTTAATTAGTGGGTTACTAAAATCATTGGTATGTGTTCATTTTATAAATACATCAGAGCCACAATTCTTACTTGAGATTAATTCTTTAACCTTAGATAAATTCCAAAATTATTAAAGGCACTAGATATTTATATATTTGAAGGTAGTAAAAAACAAAAAGCATGTTTTAAACCTCGGCACAAATGTGTTAATTACCAAAAATATATCAAATGACACTGGAAGCCAGAATTGGGAAGAGAGCAAGTGTGTTTAGAGATTGTCTCCAGTGGTTCGTTTTAAGCTATTGGGGTGCTCCTTATCAAGAAAGGGGAAATAAACAATTGGTCTCAAGTGCAGGCCTAAAAGATTTAGAGATGAAAAGAACAGTCATTGTATTGTTAACCAGAATAATATAGAGATTGCAGAAAATGGTCCGGAGACAAGATAACCGAGAAGAGCTGCAACTAGAGAGAACAAGTAGCATTAAAGAAAAACTCATGAAGAACGTTGCATAAAGAGAGCAAGAATAGAGGAAACAGCAAAATGTGTTAAGTTCCAATAGTAGTGAATTGTGAAAACTCAAGTAAGTTTTACTGGATTCATCACTACATCTTGAAGAAGAGTCATTTCCATTTTTGTACTTTCAAATTGTTTCATTTCTGTCTTCAAATATAAACCAAGAATAAGTGATTTTACTGAAGTGAAGACATCAAACCATTCAAAGAAACATAAACACGATCTTGTTTGAAAGGGAAAAACAAAACAAAACAAACAAGTTCATCTTTTTCTCAATGACTTCCCTTTCACTTTCAGGAAACAAGTGAGCATTAGACAATGGCATAAAATTTAGTTTCTAAAATTTTGGTTTTCATATTGGAGAACAGTTACCCATCTGGGAAGATGTTCTCTAGAGTAAGTAGAATGTAGTTTAAAAAAAGTAAATTTCTAAATTCTCAACTTCCACTCCTTAAAAAGTGTTTTACTGGATTATTTGTTTTCATGTTCCTATAGGTTTTCCAAGTCCAATTCTCTTTTGTAAAATTCTTTCGCTTGTATATCCTTCCATCAAAAGAAATTTTAGTGTGGTGTGTGCTTCTAGGACCAAGCAGCTCAGGCTCCTTCAAAATGGGGTGCTTTATTTTCTTTCTCTCTTTTTCTCTTCGTCCCTCGTTATTCTTTCTTCCTTCTTTCCTTCCTTCCATTCTTGATGTAATTAAGATACAGAGTTTTATTAATTTCAGGTATATAATACAGTTCTTAAATAAGTCTATACATTTTCAGTGCTTATCAAGATAAGTATATTCTTAATCCTCTTTATCTAAAAAGAGACATTTTAAATTATCTAAATTGTCATGAATTTGCCTGATACCATTGATTTCTGTCACACATGTATTTCAATTAAGGATGAAGTGTGGTTTTAAATAAAATATTGTGATCTCTGTTAGAAAGTTCTCATTCATATATAAATTATTATAAGCTATAGCTAATGTGAAAAGTAGAAATACAAAGAATACATTAGGAAATCTTCTATTCTTAGGAAAAAATTTTTTCTTCTCATCATTTTTTTCTAGATTTCACATACTACACTTTAAAATCTTTATTTGGCATGAAAAATCCAATTTTTCTTATAATTTTTTAGTTTTGACTAACTTCTTTTAATAGTAGACTGATACTTAGATAAGATGCTTCTTATTGAGAAAAAAACATATATTTGGAAATCTGCTTTCTGGTCGATAGCTGAATTCTAAAACTGAATATATCTATTGTGTCTATGTATAAGATGATATTTTAAATGCCTAGATTTTATCATGAGTTTATCCAACATTTTAAGCTTATCATCCCAGTTTTAGTTATTCTCAATCCACATATATAATTCTTGAAAACAGCACAAGATAAAACTAATGTATTATGTGGTGCTAACATGTGCAGGTATTTTAAAGAATTATGAGTGAAAGAGGATGAAAGCAATGATTGTTCAGTATAAAAACTGATGCTTAAAACAGAGGAGTAAATATGCTAACCCAAAGAGATCTGCAACACATTCCATTTCTCATCTATCATATCCTTCTAAATTTAGAATTATGAAACATTGGATTCTGAAGACACTGATCCAGGTAACTTTTCTTTCTGCATTTTAACCTCTACCAGCACATCTTGTAGTCCACAGTGATCATAGAATACGGATGAGGAATTAGTAAATGGAAATAGTGGTTTAGGTCTGGATTTTGGAAGTTTTACACTTAATATTAAGACCTAGGTTGGGATAGGAGTACTCCTGGTAATGTTTCATAAAGGGGACCACAGTTACTCATATATTACATTATGTTAAATGAATAAAAAAGCAGGCAATGAAAATATAACATACTTCTTAAACCTAGAAAGGCAAACCAATGAATATTTGTAGGCAAATATGTGAGAGTAATGTATTTCAGCTTATGCTTCAATATTTTGTCTGAATGGAAACCTAGCATCACCCTAAGGACCAACTAGGGACAAGTGCCATATTTTAAACAGCTAGTCTGAGGAATCTTGTTTTGAGAATGATTTAAGTTAAAAAATCAAAAACAATATAGGAACTATGAAAATAAATTCATACATTATGCATATGGATTATGGATCATCCGTATGCCTAAGAGGGAGTATATTATTGGCCTTCATTTTAAAAAGAAAACCAGCCTTCATAATTACCACATTTTTACTTTGCATACTTGAAAATGTGAAGTCTCAGCTAAAAAATATTCTCAGTGCTTTACTGCCCTGAAGAAATGTGGCAAACTCAACTATATATCTCAGATATTTAATACTTGGACATCTTTCAAATATATATTATCAGTACTAATTTCAAAGAGCAGTTTTAATGTTTGCTAACATGACTACAAGGTTTACCTCTCCCTCTGCTGCTAAGTATACGAGATGTTATCTTTCCCAAGGGAGTATCATGACGTCTACTTTGCCTGATTTGGTGTCAATCAAAGTAATTCTTGGAATGATGTTATGCTATCTCAGTTTACAAAATTAATCGTTCCATTTTTATGAGTTAACCTGGAATTAAAGTAGGGGACGGGATAAATTAAAACACTAAGACTTTGGATGCCTACAAAGTAGAAACAATTTTACAGAAATAAGAAGCATAGGTACTGAGAACATAGTCTCCATAATATAAATGAAAAGACAATGAAATAAGGGATATGACAAAAGAGATGGTGGTTATAGAGGACAAAGGTGTTTTGTTTTTTTTGTTGTTGTTGTTGTTTTTAATTTTTTATTTTTTATATACATATATTTTTATCCCCAGGGGTACAGGTCTGTGAATCACCAGGTTTACACACTTCACAGCACTCACCAAAGCACATACCCTCCCCAATGTCCATAATCCCAGCCCCTTCCCCCAAACCCCCTCCCCCCAGCAATCCTCAGTTTGTTTTGTGAGATTAAGAGTCACTTATGGTTTGTCTCCCTCCCAATCCCATCTTGTTTCATTTATTCTTCTCCTACCCACTTAAGCCCCCATGTTGCATCACCACTTCCTCATATCAGAGAGATCATATGACAGTTGTCTTTCTCTGCTTGACTTATTTCACTAAGCATGATACGCTCTAGTTCCATCCATGTTGTCGCAAATGGCAAGATTTCATTTCTTTTGATGGCTGCATAGTATTCCATTGTGTATATATACCACCTCTTCTTGATCCATTCATCTGTTGATGGACATCTAGGTTCTTTCCATAGTTTGGCTATTGTGGACATTGCTGCTATAAACATTCGGGTGCATGTGCCCCTTTGGATCACTACGTTTGTATCTTTAGGGTAAATACCCAATAGTGCAATTGCTGGGTCATAGGGCAGTTCTATTTTCAACATTTTGAGGAACCTCCATGCTGTTTTCCAGAGTGGCTGCACCAGCTTGGATTCCCACCAACAGTGTAGGAGGGTTCCCCATTCTCCACATCCTCGCCAACATCTGTCATTTCCTGACTTGTTGATTTTAGCCATTCTGACTGGTGTGAGGTGATATTTCATTGTGGTTTTGATTTGTATTTCCCTGATGCCGAGTGGTATGGAGCACTTTTTCATGTGTCTGTTGGCCATCTGGATGTCTTCTTTGCAGAAATGTCTGTTCATGTCCTCTGCCCATTTCTTGATGGGATTATTTGTTCTTTGGATATTGAGTTTGCTAATTTCTTTATAGATTCTGGACACTAGTCCTTTATCTGATATGTTGTTTGCAAATATCTTCTCCCATTCTGTCAGTTGTCTTTTGATTTTATTAACTGTTTCCTTTGCTGTGCAAAAGCTTTTGATCTTGATGAAATCCCAATAGTTCATTTTTGCCCTTGCTTCCCTTGCCTTTGGCATTGTTCCTAGGAAGATGTTGCTGCGGCTGAGGTCGAAGAGGTTGCTGCCTGTGTTCTCCTCAAGGATTTTGATGGATTCCTTTCGCACATTGAGGTCCTTCATCCATTTTGAGTCTATTTTCGTGTGTGGTGTAAGGAAATGGTCCAATTTCATTTTTCCTGCATGTGGCTGTCCAATTTTCCCAACACCATTTATTGAAGAGGCTGTCTTTTTTCCATTGACATTCTTTCCTGCTTTGTCGAAGATTAGAGTTGAGGGTCTATTTCTGGGCTCTCTATTCTGTTCCATTGATCTATGTGTCTGTTTTTGTGCCAGTACCATGCTGTCTTGATGATGACAGCTTTGTAATAGAGCTTGAAGTCCGGAATTGTGATGCCACCAACGTTGGCTTTCCCCTGCAATATCCCTTTGGCTATTCGAGGTCTTTTCTGGTTCCATATAAATTTTAGAATTACTTGTTCAATTTCTTTGAAAAAGATGGATGGTACTTTGATAGGAATTGCATTAAATGTTTAGATTGCTTTATGTAGCATAGACATTTTCACAATATTTATTCTTCCAATCCAGGAGCATGGAACATTTTTCCATTTCTTTGTGTCTTCCTCAATTTCTTTCATGAGTACTTTATAGTTTTCTGAGTATAGATTCTGTGTCTCTTTGGTTAGGTTTATTCCTAGGTATCTTATGGTTTTGGGTGCAATTGTAAATGGGATTGACTCCTTAATTTCTCTTTCTTCTGTCTTGCTGTTGGTGTAGAGAAATGCAACTGATTTCTGTGCATTGATTTTATATCCTGACACTTTACTGAATTCCTGTATAAGTACTAGCAGTTTTGGAGTGGAGTCTTTTGGGTTTTCCACATATAGTGTCATATCATATGCGAAGAGTGATAATTTGACTTCTTCTTTGCCGATTTGGATGCCCTTAATTTCCTTTTGTTGTCTTATTGCTGAGGCTAGGACCTCTAGTACTATGTTGAAGAGCAGTGGTGATAATGGACATCCCTGCTGTGTTCCTGACCTTAGCGGAAAAGCTTTCAGTTTTTCTCCATTGAGAATGATATTTGCGGTGGGTTTTTCATAGATGGCTTTGATGATATTGAGGTATGTGCCCTCTATCCCTACACTTTGAAGAGTTTTGATCAGGAAGGGATGCTGTACTTTGTCAAATGCTTTTTCAGCATCTATTGAGAGTATCATATGGTTCTTGTTCTTTCTTTTATTGATGTGTTGTATCACATTGACTGCTTTGCAGATGTTGAACCAACCTTGCAGCCCTGAAATAAATCCCATTTGGTCCTGGTGAATAATCCTTTTAATGTACTGGTGAATCTTATTGGCTAGTATTTTGTTGAGTATTTTCACATCTGTATTCATCAAGGATATTGGTCTATAGCTCTCTTTTTTTTTTTTTTTTTTTATAGCTCTCTTTTTTGATGGGATCCTTGTCTGGTTTTGGAATCAAGGTGATGCTGGCCTCATAAAATGAGTTTGGAAGTTTTCCATCCATTTCTATTTTTTGGAACAGTTTCAGGAGAATAGGAATTAGTTCTTCTTTAAATGTTTGGTAGAATTCCCTCGAGAAGCCATCTGGCCCTGGGCTTTTGTTTGTTTGTAGATTTTTAATGACTGTTTCAATCTCCTTACTGGTTATAGGTCTGTTCAGGCTTTCTATTTCCTCCTGGTTCAGTTGTGGTAGTTTATATGTTTCTAGGAATGCATCCTTTTCTTCCAGATTGTCAAATTTGTTGGCGTAGAGTTGCTCATAGTATGTTTTTATAATAGTTTGTATTTCTTTAGTGTTAGTTGTGATCTCCCCTCTTTCATTCATGATTTTATTTATTTGGGTCCTTTCTCTTTACTTTTTGATAAGTTGGGCCAGGGGTTTATCAATTTTATTAATTCTTTCAAAGAACCAGCTCCTAGTTTCATTTATTTGTTCTATTGTTTTTTTGGTTTCTATTTCATTGATTTCTGCTCTGCTCTTTATGATTTCTCTTCTCCTGCTGGCTTAGGGTTTCTTTCTTGTTCTTTCTCCAGTTCCTTTAGGTGTAGGATTACGTTGTGTACCTGAGACCTTTCTTGTTTCTTGAGAAAGACTTGTACCAATATATGTTTTCCTCTCAGGACTGCCTTTGTTGTGTCGCACAGAATTTGAACCATTGTATTTTCATTATCTTTTGTTTCCATGATTTTTTCAATTCTTCTTTAATTTCCCGGTTGACCCATTCATTCTTTAGAAGGATGCTGTTTAGTCTCCATGTATTTGGGTTCTTTCCAAACTTCCTCTTGTGATAGAGTTCTAGGTTCAGAGCATTGTGGTCTGAAAATATGCAGGGAATGATCCCAATCATTTGATACTGGTTGAGTCCTGATTTAGGACCGAGGAAGTGATCTATTCTGGAGAATGTTCCATGTGCCCTAGAGAAGAATGTGTATTCTGTTGCTTTGGGATGGAATGTTCTGAATATATCTGTGATGTCCATCTGGTCCAGTGTGTCCTTTAAGGCCTTTATTTCCTTGCTGATCTTTTGCTTGGATGATCTGTCCATTTCAGTGAGGGGAGTGTTAAAGTCCCCTAATATTATTGTATCATTGTTTATGTGTTTCTTTGATTTTGTTATTAACTGGTTTATATAGTTGGCTGCTCCCATGTTGAGGGCATAGATATTTAAAATTGTTAGATCTTCTTGTTGGACAGACCCTTTGAGTATGATATAGTGTCCTTCCTCATCTCTTATTATAGTCTTTGGCTTAAAATCTAATTGATCTGATATAAGGATTGCCACTCCTGCTTTCTTCTGATGTCCATTAGCATGGTAAATTCTTTTCCACCCCCTCACTTTAAATCTGGAGGTGTCTTTGGGCTTAAAATGAGTTTCTTGGAGGCAACATATAGATGGGTTTTGTTTTTTTATCCATTCTGATTCCCTGTGTCTTTTGACAGGGGCATTTAGCCCATTAACATTCAAGGTAACTATTGAGAGATATGAATTTAGTGCCATTGTATTGCCTGTAAGGTGACTGTTACTGTATATGGTCTCTGTTCCTTTCTGATCTACCACTTGTAGGCTCTCTCTTTGCTTAAAGGCCCCCTTTCAAGATTTCCTGTAGAGCTGGTTTGGTGTTTGCAAGTTCTTTCAGTTTTTGTTTGTCCTGGAAGCTTTTAATCTCTCCTTCTATTTTCAATGATAGCCTAGCTGGATATAGTATTCTTGGCTGCATGTTTTTCTCGTTTAGTGCTCTGAAAATATCATGCCAGCTCTTTCTGGCCTGCCAGCTCTCTGTGGATAAGTCAGCTGCCAATCTAATATTTTACCATTGTATGTTACAGACTTCTTTTCCAAGGCTGCTTTCACGATTTTCTCTTTGTCACTGAGACTTGTAAATTTTACTATTAGGTGACGGGGTGTGGGCCTATTCTTATTGATTTTGAGGGGCGTTCTCTGAACCTCCTGAATTTTGATGCTCGTTCTCTTTGCCATATTGGGGAAATTCTCCCCAATAATTCTCTCCAGTATACCTTCTGCTCCCCTCTCTCTTTCTTCTTCTTCTGGAATCCCAATTATTCTAATGTTGTTTCGTCTTTTGGTGTCACTTATCTCTCGAATTCTCCCCTCGTGGTCCAGTAGCTGTTTGTCCCTCTTTTGCTCAGCTTCTTTATTCTCTGTCATTCGGTCTTCTATATCACTAATTCTTTCTTCTGCCTCATTTATCCTAGCAGTGAGAGACTCCATTTTTGATTGCACCTCATTAATAGCTTTTTTTATTTCAACTTGGTTCGATTTTAGTTCTTGTATTTCTCCAGAAAGGGCTTTTATATCTCTTGAGAGGGTTTCTCTAATATCTTCCATGCCTTTTTCGAGCCCGGATAGAACCTTGAGAATTGTCATTCTGAACTCTAGATCTGACATATTACCAATGTCTGTATTGATTAGGTCCCTAGCCTTCAGTACTGCCTCTTGTTCTTTTTTTTGTGTTGAATTTTTCCGTCTTGTCATTTTATCCAGATAAGAGTATATGAAGGAGCAAGTAAAATACTAAAAGCGTGGCAACAACCCCAGGAAAATATGCTTTAACCAAATCAGAAGAGATCCCAAATCGTGAGGGGGGAGAAAGGGGATAAAAAGAGTTTCAAAAAGGAAGAAAGAAAATAAAAAAGAAAGAAAAGAAAAGAATTTTAAAAAGAGAAAACGAATAAAGAAAAATATAAAAAAGAAAAAATATATATATTAGATAAACTATTTAAAAAACGTTAAAAAAGAAAAAGGTAAAAGTTAAAAAATAAATTTAACCAGAAGGCAAGAAAAAAAAACAAAAAATGAAACAAAAAAATATTAAATTAACTGCAAGACTAAAAACAATCACACGGAAAAAGCCATGAGTTCCGTGCTTTGCTTTCTCCTCCTCTGGAATTCTGCTGCTCTCCTTGGGACTGAAACCGCACTCCTTGGTAGGTGAACTTGGTCTTGGCTGGATTTTTTGTTGATCTTCTGGGGGAGGGGCCTGTTGTAGTGATTCTCAAGGGTCTTTGCCCCAAGCAGAGTTGCACCGCCCTTATCAGGGGCCCGGCTGAGTAATCTGCTCGGGTTTGCTTTCAGGAGCTTTTGTTCCCTGAGTGCTTTCCATAGAGTTCTTGAGGTCGGGAATACAAATGGCGGCCACCTGGTCTCTGCCAGGAGGAGTCGAGAGCCCAGGGCCCCACTCATCAGTGCGCCCTCAGAGAACAGCGCCCAGTTACTCCCTTCTTCCTGACCTCCGGCCGCGCTCCGAGCTCACCGAGCCTGCGACCGGTTCAAGGTAACACTGAGCTGTGATCTTATTGTCGGCTCTGTCTCTGTATCCAGCTTTCCCGTTCCAATACCCGCAAGCTCTGCAACACTCAGACACCCCCGATCATTCTGTGACCTTGTGGGACCTGAGGCCATGCTGACCCCGTGTGGGCTTCGCCCCGGTTTAGCCTCTGGAGTGTTGTCCCTCAGCGGAACAGTCTTTTAAAAGTCCTGATTTTGTGCGCCGTTGCTCCGCTGCTTGCCGGGAGCCGGCCCCTCCCCCCGGGGTCTATCTTCCCATCACTTTGGATTCATGTCTCCGCTGGTCATACCTTTCAGAAAGTGGTTGTTTTTCTGTTTCCAGAATTGCTGTTCTTCTTCTTTCGATCTGCCGATGGATTTTCAGGTGTTTGCAATCTTTAGATAAGCTATCTAGCTGATCTCCGGCTAGCTGAAGTAGTCTCAGCCTGCTACTTCTCCGTCATCTTGACTCCTCCGAGGACAGAGGTTTTAAAGCTAAATGTCACAACTTGGTTTCTAGAAATAACACGTTAGTTTATATCAAATGAAAGATAGTAATTTTTTATCATGTGTACATATATTTTTCAAAGCAACTATCTGAAAGCATGGAGAAAAAACAATATCAGACCAAAACTAGAGAAGAGTTGGCTCTTGAAAGAAAACGTCTGTGCTGGGTGAAATTGATGTTTCTGTAACTTTTCATTAGAATCACTCTCATTCCAGTAGGTGAAAAGTGGCTACAACTCTAATAGGAACACAGGGCTGTCCTGATGTGAGAAATCGGAGGATGAAGTGTAGCACTGCAGTATCTGGAATGTGGTGGTGGGGAAGGGACATCCCCCAAAGAAGGACTACCAAACAGAGAGTGCACAGAATCTCCATTTCAACTCTACCCAATTGCTTGGCTGGCCCCAGGAAAGAACGTATGGCAAGGAATCATGGCAAGATCAAAAGCAGGAGCTGAAAGGAGATATAAGTTTGGAGTTTGCATCCAGTTAGATTAAGCATCTGTTTGAAGAGAAATCAATACTCTTCAGGAAGATAAATAAATCTAAATTCCCTACAACACACCAAATGTAATATTAAGCATACAAGAACAGTCTGGTAAAATGACAGAAAGTGAAAAAAAAAGAAAGAAAAACTTGGAAGTATATAGAAAAAAATCAAAAGCATATTAAACGTGAGAAGAACCATACACATGTGCTTGACTTCTCATCAGAAGCAATAAAGGAGATGATAAGAAAATTATACCTTTAAAATGTCTAAATGCATTAAAACCAAAAAAAATCCATCACCTAAGAATTTGAGATTATATGTATATATATCTTGATATATATACATATATATATATATGCATATATGTATATACATATATATGTGTATGTATATATATATTGAGATTATATCCACACACAAACATACATGCAAGATCCAAAGGCCAAATAAAAATTCAGATAAAGAAAAATTGAGACAATTAGTTTCAACAGGCTCTGCACTTTAAGAAATAATAAAATGATCTTTACATTTAGGGAAATGTCAAATGTGGAAACTATGAACTATAGGAAGGAAAGAACAACATTAGACATTGTAAATATGTGAATAAACATGACTACATACTTTTCACATCTTTCAATTCTTAGATAGATGACTGTTTAAAGCAATATTCTATTGATGAATTGTGGTATTTAGAATAAATGTATTGAAAATGCAATACATATGACTATAGTAGAACTTAAGGCAGGAGTAAAAAGAAATATAAGGCTACAAACTTCTTGCATTGTACATGAGGTGGTACGTTAGTAATTTCAAGCAGACCAATAAATTAAGGTTGCATATTGTAATCCCCAGAGAAAACATTACAAATGTTTCAAGGAAGTTATAGTAAAATCCTATTATAAATTAAAATAGAATATTAATAAGAAATTGAAAAACCCAAAGAAGGAAGGAAGGAGTAAAAAAATGTGTAAAACTCAGGTGTGTTAAATTAAAAATAAATAGCATAGGAAAACTAAAGTTTCTATAATAATGTCAGACAAAAATGACTTCAAGACAATGAATATTTACAAAGAATGGCAAATTCATTGAGGACACAACAATCAATAGAAAATGGAGAGCTTTTTTGAGAAGTGGTGCTAAAACAGCTGGTTTGATAAAGAAAACCATGTTTATTTCCTACTTCATAGAATACACAAAATGACTTGATCCATCATAGATTTATAATATAAAAGTTAAAATAATAAAACTAATAGAAAAAATAGGAGACTATTACCACAGTCTGGGGATAGCCAAAATATCTCAATATAGAAACCAATAAGAGCAACAAAAAAGCCCCAAAGCAAATCTTATCTTAATAAATTAGACAACAAAAACACCTGCCTAACAGAAGACATCATTAAGAAAACAAATAAGAGGGGCTCCTGGGTGGCTCAGTCGTTAAATGTTGGCCTTCAGCTTGGTTCACAATCCCAGGACATCCTAGGGTTCCCTGGGACGATCCCCGACATTGAGTCTGCATCAAGACCTGAATCTGGTCCTGCAGACTCCTTGCTTGTTGGGAGGCATGCTTCTCTCTCACCCACTCTCCCTGCTGGTGTTCTCTCTCTCACTGTGTCTCTCTCTGTCAAATAAATAAATAAAATCTGTAAAAATAAATAAATAATAAGAAAGCCATAGGCTGGAAAAATATTTGCAAATATCTTTTGAGAATTGTGTCCAGGATACAGGATGAATCCTACAATTCACTGTTTCCAGGAACAGAAGAGGATCATCAGGCATTGTATTTCCTCCCTCATGGTAAGATGCTGAAGATGCAGTAATTTCAATTTACTTTTGAGGGTATGTCCTAACTTTTTCTCTGAGGCTTTGGATCCTGAAAATTGTACCAGTATGATAGTGCTCTATATCTTATTGAGTAAGACTTCCACCTTTTTGTAGGGTATAGTCTTACCAAATTTTCTTGTTTATCTGTTTCATTAAAATAATAGATCTATGTGATGTTCTGTGGAATAATAGAGTACAAGAGAATTAACAGCCCTGGCATGAACTATAATATATATTCTTATCCATTCTATCTGAATATGAATGATTATGATGCTATTTATGTTTTTGTTTTTCTGATAGAGGTAGTTGAGAGTGAATTCTCCAAATTATTGGCTATGTATCATGTATATTATGTATATTAATCTGCTTTTATATCTGGCATGACGCTGCAATTGAAATTACCACTTGATTGAACTTGTGGTCATCTATAAGTAATCTGTCATGGGCAATTCCGTTCCTATATCGACGTGACAAGCTAATTAAATGGAGATGTAAAAGCAAGTGCCACCCTTTCTTACTTTCAATCCTTCAGAGTGGTATTCATTCCTCTTCTTCTGTGCACCACCTTACTCTTTTGAATTTCCTCTCATGGAGAGAAGAGTGTGATTTTTAGAGACTTCGTGTCTTCTTTCCTATTAATATAATTCTTCACACACATACACACCAATGTCCTAACATGGGGATTGAGTCAATTGCTAAATGTGCCAATCCTAATTAAACATTCAGGTACCAGGGAAATAATCATCAGCTAGTTCACTGAATGTAGGAGACACTGAATGTAGGAAGCTGGATATTGTTTGACACTTGAATTATAACCCACTTTACCCATGTTAGCAGGGGGCCATGATGACTCTTATCTTCCTTAGATAGCAATACCAATGCTATGTCTAAAAAAGTCCTAAAATCTTCTAGATATTCCGCTTGCTCCTGTATACAGATAATAAAGATTTTAGGAAAATCTTTTCTATATATTGACACCATATGCCATGAGGGTTCTTCCTTGTAGGAAACTGGCCACATTTACCATCACTAGGTTTTGGGTGTGCAAACTGCCTCAAATCCAGAAACTGACTTTATCTCTTGACTTCATCTTCATATGCATTCTTGATTTTTTCTGCTCATATAATATGAGTAGTATCATTTTGGCTGCCCATCCACTTTTCCCCAAAAGGCACCATGATCCATCAACCATCTGCTGTTTTTTGCAGGTGGGACATCTTTGGTTGTGACTTCAGTCTTCATGGTTACCTGTAGTGTTTGTGAATCCCTGACTTCTGATGATTAAACCATGAAGACCCTATAGTTTCAAAATATGTTTTTCCATGAGAGAGTGAAGTTCTCTAGTAGCCTATCCAATCATCACCTTTGGCATTAAGAAAAGACCCACCATTGCACATTTTAGTGGCACTAGTAACCCTTTCATCTGCACACTTCTATGCATGACCTGAGTATTATGCAGAACATAATTATCCAGTAGGTATTTCAGCCATACATCTCATCTCCATTTCACCAACATCTAATATGGCAAATTCAACTTTGTTCAGAGTAAATTCTTTTTCCATTAGTTTAGAAACCATTCTAGTCATGAGCTGGCAGTGTCTTGGGGTCCTTTATCTCATGAAAATATTAATAAGTCAATGAACTCTCCCTATCCAGTTTATGTTCTAGACCCCATAAATAGGGACCCTCAGAATATACTACTTCCAGTTTCTTCCAGTAATGTTGCATAGGTGAATATTTTAGAATATATCCTTTTTCTTCCTTTAGCAATTCCAACATATCCCTAGTGGGGTGATGCTACAAATGAACCTGAGTTTAGGATTAGCAGACAGAAGAGGGGATTGGGATAGGTTTTAGAAGGGAAGATTATATATTGTTTTTCAAAAGTCAGGCCTCTGTTCTGTCTTCTATCAAGGGTCACAAGTGGTGGCTCTACATGAATCAGTTCAGTGTCAGAAGTTTCAGAGGAGTCTAAAGAGTCAAAATCTTTGGGCCATCCATGCAGATGTCTTTGTCCCATGTGCCATGGAAATCAGGTCCTTCACTTGACGTGACAACCTTGCCTGAGTTGGGCAGGTTGATCTTTGGCTTCCACCTACCAACTGAAGAGTTTCTTTGCATGTAACTAAAGAGGCTCTTTGAGTTTCACACTTGGCTTTTAATTGTTTATAATTTATTCTGAAGTATTCATTATATTTCTACTGAGCATCAATGCCACTAAACAATAGCTTTATCCACGTAGGTATTTTCTCCATACATCTCAAATACTAATACAATGAACCTGCTAATTAATTTCCTTTCAAGCTAGTACATTTCCATGTATGCTCCCAACTCCCACAAGTGAATATTTTAACTTGGATCAGTGCCTTGTACTACAGTGGTTTATGCTTCACCTATCATTAGTGACTGTATATTAACAGCCAGGTTATGAATGATCTTATTACCTATTTTTTGGACCAGTTCCAGGACTCACTGTGGTAGGTTAAGTTCCTTTGAAGCATATGCCAAAATAAACTTTAGAATGTGAAATAGATTTTTAAATCAAGATATATGGAGGGAAAGGAAAGAAAATAGAATTGAGGAGAGGAAGCATTAGAACACTGATGTATACCAAACAATGTCTTAGCAAACCTAGGGAAGATACTGTAGCAAGCATTGAACATTAGAGTGTCCCTTGCCAGGTTGAAAAGTCCTGGTCTTTTTTCTTTTCTTTTCTTTTTTTCTTTTAAGATTTTTATTTATTTATTGGGGAGGGCATGCATAAGGAAAAGGAGAAAGAATTTTAAGCAGCCTCTGTGCTCAGGATCTCATGACCCCTAAGATCATGACTTGAGTTATAACCAAGAGTCGGATGCTTTAACTGGCTGCACCACCCAGGCACTCCTGAAAAGACCTGATCTTTAGATTCCTGCCTTATTCAGTTAGTGAATGTGAGCTGCTCTGTTAAGAGAATTAGTCAGAATTTCTCTGGGTTCTCCAGAGATAGAAATAGAAATAGAAATAGAAATATAGAAATACGTCTCCAGAGAAATAGAGTTTGTGTATGTGTGTGTGTGCAGTGGGGAGACTTATTATAGATTTGGCTCATGATTCACTTATGGTTCTAACTGGCCAGTTAAGGAATTTTGACAAGGATAAACGAAACAAAGGGTAAGGGTTCCTTGTGAGTTTCAAATATGGGTAGTGGGGAAAATGAGTAAGGGCGTTGAAGTTAAGAGTTTATGGTTACCATATGGGTAATTACCATATGGATAATTAAAACTATGGGTAATTAAAAGTGTGATTTTGTGGTAGAACAGTCAAGATGGGTCAAGGAATGGTAATAATAATGGGTATCTAAAGTAGAAGTTGAGAAAACAAGAACCTTTTCTGTGGTTGTTGGATAATCTCTAGGCCTTTTGAAGACATCTAAGATGATAGGAGAATTTGGAGTAGAAAGAACTATCTTGAAAAAGATGACAAGTCTTCAAAGGAGGAGGGATCGTAAACAGGTGGAGAGTAAGCTATCGTGATAAAATGGGGTAGAAAGCTGCATAAGCTTAAAAACAGGAAGCTTCATCTTGAGGGCAAATAGGGAATGCTTTGAATGTAGCAGTGGTCACAAGGGAAAACATTAATCTTAGAAACTGAAGTATAGATAAATGCTTAGCTTCCATTTTTGAGGGCTTCTGAAGAAACAAATATTAATCACAGAGAAGAGTTTTGTTTCATTTTTGTTTTTTAAGCCAGAGGCTGGGGGTTCTAGAGGGTATAGTAGAAAGAATTAAAAGGGAAGAGAAAACTAGATTTTATATCAGAATGAGGGTGTGAAGAAAGACTACTCAAGAACCACTCTTTCTGGGGCTGTATCTTGAGTGATGGTGACCAAAGATAATAGGTCTATAAGCTGTGGTTGATGCGGTTATGTTCACGAGTCACACAAACCCTATTGACTGGAAGGTTGCTGTCAAGGCATGAAGGGTCACTGGCTTAGATAGTGGTCCCCGCTGGTAAAAGTCTGGGTGTTGTGATACTGGAGCAGAGCCTTCCTTGCCAGTATGTTTGAGAGGATTCAGAAGAGGCAAAAACAAAAGTTGGTGGTCATCTCAGAGGATTTTGGAAGACTGCTTTGTGGACTTCACTGTTAGTTTAGACACAGCAGACCCTTGTATTTACTAGATCAATTGCAAAACACAAAGGGGTAATGTTGGTATGATTGTTATGTGTCACAATCTATTTATTTTAGATCTAGAGAATATTTATTTTGTCTTATACTTTTCATTTGTATTTTTTATCTCTAGCTAGAAACCATCTGTCATTCACAGTCAGTTTGTGACTCAAATTTCAGAGTCTTCTCTATAAAGAGCTTAAAAGATTAAAAAATAGACGGCACGCCATTTAGCACTCTTCTGACTTATTATTATTAATTCTTTAGTACATCTCAAGTATAGGCTATTTGCTGTATGGATATCACAAGCTGACCGACAAGTTCATTGTTAGTGTTTATTATTCTTCATGGTTCAGTGTCTCCATCAATTCATCTCTTAAGCTCTTCCACACATGTCTCTTCACCCTGCTCGCTCCTTATTTGTTCTTTCCTCCCTCCCTTTCTTTTCCTTGCTTATTTCTGCTTCCGTTTTCCTTTTTTCTTTAATTTACCCTATGATTTATTTTCTTCTGCTTTTCTTTATCACCTTTCTTTTAATCTGGTTATTTTTAATACTTGTCTTTTGGTTTGATGGGTTAAGTAGCTGATGTTTTGGGGTTTGTATGTCCTTTATGAGATAATTCAGAAACTCATAAACTAAGGTGAAAGAAGAATTGTTCATTAAATTGGTGATAACAATACAGAAAAATAAAGTCAGAGCTAAAAGGCAGGAAAGGAGAGGAATAATGACAAAGAAATAAAGGGGAAGTGGTCAACAACAACAAAAAATCATTAAGAATGAAACATTTGCACTTAATTTCCAGGAAGATATATGGAGTGCTTTGTAACAAAAAGCAATTGCTATATGGATTGAGGAAAAAACAATGATGACTAAAACAGAAAGTTTGCTATAGAGTAACACAGTATAATCCAAAACATTAGTATATTTAGTCATATCCTACTGCCCCCTTAGCATATGGTTTTATGAGTATTAATTCTTATCTACATACCTGATTATCCATAGTTTATATCTTGATCTGTCCTCTATACTCAAACTTCCTAAAGGTTTACTCTGTTTGGAAGAGCCACGATAGCCTACCAGGGGGAAAATTATTCGTCAAGTGAACTAGCAGTAACTGGAGAAAATATTCCCCGTGGGACAAGAGAAATAAAAGGTAAAGGCCAGTGGAGAATGAGCTTACCACATACAGGATACCAAAAGGAAAAACTGTTTTGAAACTACCAATAGTGGAAATGATTGGCGGTCAGTTTACTGAAAATTTAACCATAGATAGATGTGTAGATTGATAGTTATATAGAAGATAAGAATATATGTATCTGATAAGGTGAACAGCTAATTGCTATTATGATTTTAAAAATTTTTGAAAATTGTCTTCTGTATATTAAATTTTAAATAAATACACTTACATATTTGAGTGTCAATTTTGCTTAAAAATTGTTTCTGTGTATCAGTGTAATATTTGATATACATAACATTATTTTCATTGCAATATAATTATACAAACACATATATCTTGATATGCAAAGGGGTTAAATTGAATAAAAATGCTTTGCCCACAATTTCCTAGAAATTCCAATTACTAATTTCTAAATAGCATTTAATTAAAGGATAATTTTTATTTATAAATTTAATTGAAAATACAGATTATTTTATTGAATGAATTTAAAAATCTCTTTAATGTTCCTCTCCCATAAACTGAATCTTCTGCTTACATTTCCTATTCTCAGATAATGTCAACTTGAGATTTCTAGTCCTAAAGCTAAAATGTTTAGAAACTACTCTGACTCCTTTCACTGATTAACCTCTCTTTTAAACAAGTTATTCACAGTCTACCTCCTAACTATCTTTCAAATTCATCTCAGTTGAAAATTTAAGGACAGTGTCTAATGGCCTATATAAACAAGTCTATATCCTTAATGATGCTCTCAGTTTTTTACTATCTTCTTCTATTCTAACTTGTCTCATCTACTTTAACACCCACAGTGGACAAGTAATATCTTTGTGCTCTATCTGCAAGAAATATTTGTCATTTAATGAATGTGTACTTTCAAAATTTGGTGTCAATATTCATGCTTGTGTCTATCTTTGTATATCCATTTCCCATGGTTTTAACTGTCAAATCTTGGGGTTTTGCCCCCCCAAAGTCTTATTTAAAAAGCTTTTCAGGGAGACAAGCAATTCCTGTGCACACCAGCACATCCTGTAATTAGGACATGTGCCATAAAGAGATATGGGAAGTACAGGCTGAATTAAAATTAGTTAGGAGAGGAGAATAGGGGGTTTGTGAGTTTGGGGGAAGGTAGAGAAATAAAGAGAAAATATGCAGAAAAAATGCTGGATTCTGGATGAAGCGCAGTACCCTGAAAACAAAGAGTTTTGTCTATATCTTGAAAAATTATATTGCATTCTTGAGAAAATACTGAAGGTCTAAGTTATTTTTTAATTAAAATTTTTATTGAGTTCCTTGAAGAGTCACATGCAGTTGTAAAAAATATACAGAGATCCAGTTTACTCAGTTTCACTCAACAACAACTTACAAAACCCTAGTAGGATTTCAGGACAGGAAATTGACAATGATACAAAGTACGGATCTTATGTACATCTCCCATTTAATTTGTGTGTTTGTTTGTGTGTGTGTGTATGTGTCCTTGTGTACTTAATAGTAGACAATTTTTTTTAAATTTTTTATTTTTTATAAACATATATTTTTATCCCCAGGGGTACAGGTCTGTGAATCACCAGATCAACACACTTCACAGCACTCACCAAAGCACACACCCTCCCCAATGTCCACAACCCACCCCCTTCTCCCAAAGCCCCTCCCCCCAGCAACACTCAGTTTGTTTTGTGAGATTAAGAGTCACTTATGGTTTGTCTCCCTCCCAATTCCATCTTTTTCATTGATTCTTCTCCTACCCACTTAAGCCCCCATGTTGCATCACCACTTCCTCATATAAGGGAGAACATATGATAGTTGTCTTTCTCTGCTTGACTTATTTCGCAAAGCATGATGCGCTCTACTTCCATCCATGTTGTCGCAAATGGCAAGATTTCATTTCTTTTGATGGCTGCATAGTATTCCACTGTGTATATATACCACCTCTTCTTGATCCAATCATCTGTTGATGGACATCTAGGTTCTTTCCATAGTTTGGCTATTGTGGACATTGCTGCTATAAACATTCGGGTGCATGTGCCCCTTTGGATCACTACGTTTGTATCTTTAGGGTAAATACCCAGTAGTACAATTGCTGGATCATAGGGCAGTTCTATTTTCAACATTCTGAGGAACCTCCATGCTGTTTTCCAGAGTGGCTACACCAGCTAGCATTCCCACCAACAGTGTAGGAGGGTTCCCCTTTCTCCACATCCTCGCCAACATCTGTCATTTCCTGACTTGTTGATTTTAGCCATTCTGACTGGTGTGAGGTGATATCTCATTGTGGTTTTGATTTGTATTTCCCTGATGCCGAGTGATATGGAGCACTTTTTCATGTGTCTGTTGGCCATCTGGATGTCTTCTTTGCAGAAATTTCTGTTCATGTCCTCTGCCCATTTCTTGATTGGATTATTTGTTCTTTGGGTGTTGAGTTTGCTAAGTTCTTTATAGATTCTGGACACTAGTCCTTTATCTGATATGTCGTTTGCAAATATCTTCTCCCATTCTGTCAGTTGTCTTTTGATTTTGTTAACTGTTTCCTTTGCTGTGCAAAAGCTTTTGATCTTGATGAAATCCCAATAGTTCATTTTTGCCCTTGCTTCCCTTGCCTTTTACGTTGTTCCTCTGAAGATGTTGCTGCGGCTGAGGTCAAAGAGGTTGCTGCCTGTGTTCTCCTCAAGGATTTTGATGGATTCCTTTCGCACATTGAGGTCCTTCATCTATTTTGAGTCTATTTTCATGTGTGGTGTAAGGAAATGGTCCAATTTCATTTTTCCTGCATGTGGCTGTCCAATTTTCCCAGCACCATTTATTGAAGAGGCTGTCTTTTTTCCATTGGATATTCTTTCCTGCTTTGTCGAAGATTAGTTGACTGTAGAGTTGAGGGTCTATTTCTGGGATCTCTATTCTGTTCCATTGATCTATGTGTCTGTTTTTGTGCCAGTACCATGCTGTCTTGATGATGACAGCTTTGTAATAGAGCTTAAAGTCCAGAATTGTGATGCCACCAACGTTGGCTTTCCCCTGCAATATCCCTTTGGCTATTCGAGGTCTTTTCTGGTTCCATATAAATTTTAGAATTATTTGTTCCATTTCTTTGAAAAGGATGGATGGTACTTTGATAGGAATTGCATTAAATGTGTAGATTGCTTTAGGTAGCATAGACATTTTCACAATATTTATTCTTCCAATCCAGGAGCATGGAACATTTTTCCATTTCTTTGTGTCTTCCTCAATTTCCTTCATGAGTACTTTATAGTTTTCTGAGTATAGATTCTTTGCCTCTTTGGTTAGGTTTATTCCTAGGTATCTTATGGTTTTGGGTGCAATTGTAAATGGGATTGACTCCTTAATTTCTCTTTCTTCTGTCTTGCTGTTGGTGTAGAGAAATGCAACTGATTTCTGTGCATTGATTTTATATCCTGACACTTTACTGAATTCCTGTATAAGTACTAGTAGTTTTGGAGTGGAGTCTTTTGGGTTTTCCACATATAGTATCATATCATCTGCAAAGAGTGATAATTGAACTTCTTCTTTGCTGATTTGGATGCCTTTAATATCCTTTTGTTGTCTGATTGCTGAGGCTAGGACCTCTAGTACTATGTTGAATAGCAGTGGTGATAATGGACATCCCTGCCGTGTTCCTGACCTTAGTGGAAAAGCTTTCAGTTTTTCTCCATTGAGAATGATATTTGCGATGGGTTTTTCATAGATGGCTTTGATGATATTGAGGTATGTGCCCTCTATCCCTACACTTTGAAGAGTTTTGATCAGGAAGGGATGCTGTACTTTGTCAAATGCTTTTTCAGCATCTATTGAGAGTATCATATGGTTCTTGTTCTTGTTCTTTCTTTTATTGATGTGTTGTATCACATTGACTGCTTTGCAGATGTTGAACCAACCTTGCAGCTGAATATATCTGTGATATCCATCTGGTCCAGTGTGTCCTTTAAGGGCTTTATTTCCTTGCTGATCTTTTGCTTGGATGATCTGTCCATTTCAGTGAGGGGAGTGTTAAAGTCCCCTACTATTATTTTATTATTGTTGGTGTGTTTCTTTGATTTTGTTATTAATTGGTTTATATAGTTGGCTGCTCCCATGTTGAGGGCATAGATATTTAAAATTGTTAGATCTTCTTGTTGGACAGACCCTTTGAGTATGATATAGTGTCCTTCCTCATCTCTTATTATAGTCTTTGGCTTAAAATCTAATTGATCTGATATAAGTATTGCCACTCCTGCTTTCTTCTGATGTCCAATAGCATGGTAAATTCTTTTCCACCCCCTCACTTTAAATCTGGAGGTGTCTTTGGGCTTAAAATGAGTTTCTTGGAGGCAACATATAGATGGGTTTTGTTTTTTTATCCATTCTGATTCCCTGTGTCTTTTGACAGGGGCATGTAGCTCATTAACATTCAGGGTAACTATTGAGAGATATGAATTTAGTGCCATTGTATTGCCTGTAAGGTGACTGTTACTGTATATGGTCTCTGTTCCTTTCTGATCTACCACTTGTAGGCTCTCTCTTTGCTTAAAGGACTTCTTTCAAGATTTCCTGTAGAGCTGGTTTGGTGTTTGCAAGTTCTTTCAGTTTTTGTTTGTCCTGGAAGCTTTTAATCTCTCCTTCTATTTTCAATGATAGCCTAGCTGGATATAGTATTCTTGGCTGCATGTTTTTCTCATTTAGTGCTCTGAAAATATCATGCCAGCTCTTTCTGGCCTGCCAGCTCTCTGTGGATAAGTCAGCTGCCAATCTAATATTTTACCATTGTATGTTACAGACTTCTTTTCCAAGGCTGCTTTCACGATTTTCTCTTTGTCACTGAGACTTGTAAATTTTACTATTAGGTGACGGGGTGTGGGCCTATTCTTATTGATTTTGAGGGGCGTTCTCTGAACCTCCTGAATTTTGATGCTCGTTCTCTTTGCCATATTGGGGAAATTCTCCCCAATAATTCTCTCCAGTATACCTTCTGCTCCCCTCTCTCTTTCTTCTTCTTCTGGAATCCCAATTATTCTAATGTTGTTTCGTCTTTTGGTGTCACTTATCTCTCGAATTCTCCCCTCGTGGTCCAGTAGCTGTTTGTCCCTCTTTTGCTCAGCTTCTTTATTCTCTGTCATTCGGTCTTCTATATCACTAATTCTTTCTTCTGCCTCATTTATCCTAGCAGTGAGGGCCTCCATTTTTTTTTTTTTTTTTTTTTTTTTTTAAAGATTTTATTTATTTATTTGACAGAGAGAAACCACAAGTAGTCGGAGAGGCAGGCAGAGAGACAGAGGGAAGCAGGCTCTCCGCCGAGCAGAGAGCCCGATGCGGGACTCGATCCCAGGACCCTGAGATCATGACCTGAGCCGAAGGCAGTGGCTTAACCCACTGAGCCACCCAGGCGCCCCAGGGCCTCCATTTTTGATTGCACCTCATTAATAGCTTTTTTTATTTCAACTTGGTTCGATTTTAGTTCTTGTATTTCTCCAGAAAGGGCTTTTATATCTCTTGAGAGGGTTTCTCTAATATCTTCCATGCCTTTTTCGAGCCCGGATAGAACCTTGAGAATTGTCATTCTGAACTCTAGATCTGACATATTACCAATGTCTGTATTGATTAGGTCCCTAGCCTTTGGTACTGCCTCTTGTTCTTTTTTTTGTGTTGAATTTTTCCCTCTTGTCATTTTATCCAGATAAGAGTATATGAAGGAGCAAGTAAAATACTAAAAGCGTGGCAACAGCCCCAGGAAAATATGCTTTAACCAAATCAGAAGAGATCCCAAATCGTGAGGGGGGAGAAAGGGGATAAAAAGAGGTTCAAAAAGGAAGAAAGAAAATAAAAAGAAAGAAAAGAAAAGAATTTTAAAAAGAGAAAACGAATAAAGAAAAATATAAAAAAGAAAAAATATATATATTAGATAAACTAGTTAAAAAACGTTAAAAAAGAAAAGAGCAAAAGTTAAATAAAAATTTTACCAGATGGCGAGAAAAAAAAAATGAAAAAGAAAAAAATTAAATTAACTGCGAGACTAAAAAAAAAATCACAGGGAGAAAGCTATGAGTTCTGTGCTTTGCTTTCTCCTCCTCTGGAATTCTGCTGCTCTCCTTGGGACTGAAACCGCACTCCTTGTTAGGTGAAGTTGGTCTTGGCTGGATTTCTTGTTGATCTTCTGGGGGAGGGACCTGGTGTAGTGATTCTGAAGTGTCTTTTCCCCAGGCAGAACTGTACCACCCTTACCCGGGGCCCGGCCGGGCTGAGTAATCTGCTCGGGTTTGCTTTCAGGAGCTTTTGTTCCCTGAGCGCTTTCTGTAGAGTTCTTGAGGTCGGGAATACAAATGGCGGCCACCTGGTCTCCGCCAGGAGGAGCCGAGAGCCCGGCGCCCCAGTCCTCAGTGCGCCCTCAGAGAACAGCGCCCAGTAACTCCCGTCTGCCTGACCTCCAGCCGTGCTCCAAGCTCACTGAGCCTGGGGCCAGTTCAAGGTAACCCTGATCTGTGATCTTACTGTCGGCTCTGTCTCTGTAGCCAGCTTTCCCGTTCCAATACCCGCAAGCTCTGCGACACTCAGACACCCCTGATCCTTCTGTGACCCTGTGGGACCTGAGGCCACGCTGACCCCGAGTGGGCTTCATCCCGGTTTAGCCTCTGGAGCGATGTCCCTCAGTGGAACAGACTTTTAAAGTCCTGATTTTGTGTTCCATTGCTCAGCCGCTTGCCGGGAGCCGGCTTCTTCCCTCGGGGTCTATCTTCCCGTCGCTATGGATTCACGTCTCCGCTGGTCATACCTTTCAGAAAGTGGTTGTTTTTCTGTTTCCAGAATTGCTGTTCTTCTTCTCTTCGATCTGCCGATGGATTTTCAAGTGTTTGCAATCTTTAGATAAGCTATCTAGCTGATCTCCTGCTAGCTGAAGTAGTCTCAGCCTGCTACTTCTCCGCCATCTTGACTCCTCCCCCAGTTGTAGGCAATTTTAACACATGGGTAGTTTTCTTTATCTACTAACACAGTTCAAATACAAAACACTTCCATTACTGAGATCCCTCAGGCTGCCCTTTACAATCACATAAACCTCCCACCTAACCCATCCCCATTAACCCTTACCAACCAGTAATTTGTTCTCCATTTATAAAATTTTGTAATTTCTAAATGTTACATAAAATCATAAAACATGATACATTTTTGGAATTGGTTTACTCAGTATTATTCACTTAGCATTATTCCCTGGCTATTCATGTATCATTAACCTGTTTCTTTTTACTGCCGAATGAATGATATTCTTTGGTATTTTTGATCATTATTATTGCATGGAATGTTTTGACCATAGTTTAACCATTGACCTCTGAAGAATATTTGTTTCTGTTTTTAAATAAATAAATAAATAAATAAAGCTACTATTAACAGTGTTGTACATGTTTTTGTGTCAACATATTTTCATTTCCTAGTGTTTGATAGAGTTCTACAGTGAAACCATAAGAGCCCAGAGAAATTTTCTCTGGAGATTTAATTATAAATTTAAATTCTTTAATGATTGTAAAATTATTTATTATCTATTTCATCTTTATTGATTTTCAGTAGATTTTATTTTTTTGGTTTTGAATAATTAGTCAATGTCAAGTACATTGCCAAATTTATCAGTGTAAAATTGTTTACAGTATTCTTTTAATATCCTCTTAATGACTATAAGATCTATAGTAGTATCCTATTTTATTCCCAATACTGCTGAGTTATTTCTTCTCTTTTTAAAATTTGTCAGTTTTGCTGAATGTTTATCAATTGTACTGAGTGTTTTGAAGACCTAGATTTTTGTTTTATTGATTTTCTGGTTTTCTCCTATTTTAATTTTATTTATTTCTAATATCTTTTTTTCTTTGTTCTGTTTGCCTTGGATTTATTTTTCTTCTCTTTATAGTTTCCTGAGGTACAGAGAGTTTTGGAGGTCTTACCTGATTTTGAATGTAAATTGAGATTATAAATTTCCCTCTCATCACTATTTTATTTGATTTTTATTTAAAATTTTATGAAATTTTTATTTAAAAAATTGTCTTCCGACTTTCCTTTGGAATCATGTATTATTTAGAGGTGTGTTATTGAAGTTTCATGCGTTTAGAGATTTTCCTGTTGTTTTGCTGTTATTGATCTCTAATTTGTCTCTGGTATCATCAGACATTGCACTTTGGTCTTTTGTGATGAATGTTCAATGAGAACTTGAATTTATATGCCTTTTGCTATTGTTAGGTGAAGTGTTCTATATATCTGAATTAATTCCTATTGATTGATTTTGTTGTTTGGATCTTTTATTGTTTTGCTGGTTCTCCACTGAGTAATTCTATCTGTTGTTGAGAACAGTGGTACAAATTGCAACATTCACTGTGGATTTTTTTTCTCCTTTCATTTTTACATTTTTTATTTCATATATTTTATGGCTCTTTTATATGAGGCTCACACATGAAAGATCATTTTGTTAGGATGCCTGGGTGGCTGTCATTAAGTGTCTTCCTTTGGTTCAGGTCACGATCCCAGGGTTCTGGGATTGAGCCCCACATTGGGCTACCCACTCAGTGAGGACGCTGCTTCTCCCTCTCCCTTTGCCTACTGCTCTGCCTACTTGTGCTCCCTCTCTCTCTGTCAAATAAATACATTGTTAAACTTAAAAAAAAAAAAAGAAAAGAAAGAAATCATCGTGTCTTCCTGGTGGCTTAATTCTTTTATTGTTATCCACTATTTTTTCTATTTAGTAATTTCTTTTGTTCTGAAATCTAACATCAGATATTAATATACCTCTTCCTGCATTTTTATTCTAATACCTCTTATTTTTTTATGCTTTTACTTTCAGACTACTTATCACTGAATTTGAACTGAATTTGTTCTAAGCAGCATATAGTTTAATAATTAAAAAAAAAATCCACAGCTAGTGTCTCACTGTGGATTGCTATATTTGGGTGACTTATATTTAAGTTAATTTTGGACACATTAGAACTTAAGTCTGCCATTTTACTACTATATATTCTGTTTGTTTTTTCTGGTCCTTGTTATGTTGTGCATTTTTTTTTTTCTTTTGATAGACCACTTGCACCTCTTATAAGAATTCTGATTTATTAGTAGTGCTGTTGAACATATCTTTTTGCATAGTTTTTATAGTTGTTGTCCTGAATATTTTGGTATATGTAAATAGCTTATTGCCATCTACTGGTATCAGGATTTTGCCATTTTGAGTGAAGTTTGGAAACTTTCTTCCATTTTGATCCTGTTCTTTATTTGATTTAAATATTGATGTATTATGTATCAGATAGCATTGTTTTGGTCTCAATGATCAAATATTTCTTATGAATCTCATGAGGATAGGAATCATGTATGTTATGTGCCAATATATATATATATTTTTTCTATTGTCCTTTCTTCCTCCTGGGTACTCCAAGAAACTTTCTTTTTATAATTTCCTTTCTGCTTGAAAAAATTCTTTTTTAACAACCTTTACAGATATGTCTGCTAGCAAAACATTCTTTTAATTTTCCCTTATTTGAGAATGGCTTTATTTCCATTCATTCCTGAAGGATAATTTTAATGAAAATGGAATTGGTGATTCTCTCCCACCCATCACCTGAAAAATGTTATGTCACTTCCTCTGGCCTTTATGGTTTCAGATGAGAAATATAAATTAGTGTTTCTGTATGGGGACATTTTCTGATATTATTTCTTCTACAATTATTTCATCCCTGCTTTCTTTTTCCTCCCCTGGAACTGACCTATGCATGTTGGATTTTTATTATTGTGCCATAGTTCTCTGAGGCTCTTAATTTTTTTTTCAATATTTTGTCTCTGTTGTTTATATTGGGTCAATACTATCTATGTTCAGTCCTTTATTTCACTGATTCTATCATCATCATCATCTCCACATTACAATTGAGTCCATCCAGCAGATTTTAATTTATCATTGTATATTTTAATTCTGTAATTTTTATTTGGCTTGCTTAAAATGTCTGATCTTTATTGATTTTTTCTTTTTTTTTTAATAATTTTACTTATTTATTAGTCTGAGAGAGACACAGAGAGAGAGAGCATGCATAAGCAGGGGGTGCCAAAGGCTCCTTGCTGAGAAAGGAGCCCAATGCAAGACTCAATCTCAGGACTCTGGGGTAATGACCTGAGCTAAAGCAAATGCTTACCAGACTGAGCTACCCAGGCATTCCATTTTTGTTTTGTTTGTTTGTTTGTTTGTTTTTTCATGTTATGTCAAAGGAATTCATAATTGATGTTTGAAACGTACCAATGAGGGCTAATAGTCTTTTTTCATTCGAATTGTGATTTTTTTGATTCTTGATGTTGTAGGTGTTTAATGTGTGTGGTTTTTTGTTTTTTTTTTTTTTACTTTTTTTTAAATTGTATTGATATTTTTTCTACTATGTTGGGAGCCTCTGAGTCCTAGTTAAATCTTTGACTTTAGTGGACAGTCATCCTGGTTATGTTCAGCATTTAGGCTCTAACTACATTTGTGGGCTGTGTTTCTAAGTGAAGTCTGGTTTCAGAGCTTTCATGGGGTTATTTTGGTCAGCTTGGTTCATCTGGTCTCTGTGGGGTTCCATTAGTTCCTGCTATTGCTGCTTCCTACTTGGTCACTTTAACAAGTAGACTTTTTGCTTTTGTAGTAGGAGCTTTGTTTGGGGGTTTGGAGTTTCCTGTATCAGAATGGTTCCTTTCAGTCCCTTTCACCACTTAGAAACACTGGCTGGGACACCTGATTGGAGGCCCCAAAGGAGAATAAGATGGAGTTCTCAGGCCCACAAGAACAAAGTGACTTTCACAGCCATGCTACTTATTTATTATAGTGTGGTTCATTTTATAGTGCTATTCCTTCCTGGTTACTCTGGTATTTCTCAGTTCAAGAGGGGCTTTCAGGCCCTCAGAGGACAAAGAGCACTATTCCTGGCCACCTATTTTTAGAAGGATTTTTGTTAACAACATTTTCATAGTTCTAAGCTCATCTGAGGTTGATGGAAGGACTCCCATTCAATCCAGGAAGGAATGGGCCTACCTAGGCTTCCTTCTGTTGCTAGGTTTGGACTTTAGAAACACTAAGTTTGAATCACCTTCTTCTGTTGAAAAGGAGATGCAGGACACGCTAATGCTATGTTTTTTTCTGTAGTCCTAGGAACCAATTTATCTTCTTCTGACCACCTTTCAGAGACCTTCCTTGATTGCCTTTTGCATCATCTTTAAGGTTTCTAGTTGTATCTACCTGGGTGTAGCATAAGGAAATGAGTCTACATGATCATGTCTAGGTCCCCATATTATTTTAATTCCAGTGAAATATCTGTACTTCACTGGAATTTAAATATGTCAATGGATCATGAGAAATTTATAGGAATTCAACACCAAAATACCAGTTTCTTATTTAGACTTAATAATGTACATGGCCTATATATATCAACATCAAAAAAGAAACACCAGTCCTAGGATTTTATTATTTTAAAATCACCCCTATTAACATTACTAAATTGATCCAATAAACTGGTGAGCAGGATACTGTGTCTGTGGATGTCTACATGGCATTTAGTTTTGAAGTTTAGGAATTCAAGAAAATGCTCAATAGTACCAAAGAGTATTTGTAAGCAGGGAGCTATAGCAAGAGGAGGTATAATTATGAAGGCATAGATGAAAAAAATATTGAAATATTTCAATAATTTAAATATTGAAATAATGTTTTCAATGTCATGAATAGTAAAATGACAATTTTGATTCAGTTTGTCCTTAAAAATTATATTGATTTGATTTTTTTTAACTTCCTGGTGGATAATTTAGGAGGACAAGTCCTTTAGTAATAATACAGGGAAAATTGAGGGTGTGATTGCGATTTGAAAAATTAGTGTTTTCCTGATAGGTGTTGATGTGGGGTGTATAATTCAGAAAATTAAGATTGATTTATAGCTAGATACAACTTTTGAGAATTGAAATCATCCATACAAAATGCTGTCTACAGTATCATGGCTTTACTATTACAGTGTGTTATCAACATAATATTATTGTCCCAAGGAGGTAAAAGTTGTGAATAAAGTTATTGACCATTCCAGGCACTTCCTGAAACACCTATGTGCTCTTCACTAGAAAGCATCAAATTATAATTATTACCTGAAGTCTCTGAAACCCTTACTTCAAAATTCGCATCTTCACTATATCTATCAATCTTTACATTATTATGCCATGATTCTTTTTTAATCCTAACCAAGTTCTGACCTCTCTTGTACTGCCCTTAAAGTATCTTAATATATATCCTAACTTCGCCCTTCTTTCTTTGGTTGTTACTAAGAATCTATTGCCGTGGTGTTCTTCCTTCATGTAATAGACAATAAATGCAACTTGATTTTTCAATGAGTTGTGTTGGTGGTTTTTGAGGGAGCAAGCACTTGACAATATCTAGGAATGGCTATAAATAGCCATTCAAAAGATTGAGTAACCATATTTCCCTTTTGAAAATGCTTCTTGAGCATGAGCTATACTCTAGAACCTTCCTTAGATAATAGGAATGAAACTTTTTCAGTGCTGACTCTTGTACCAGTCATCAAGTTAAATGCTTTATAGGCATTATTCATTGATCCAATGAGGTATGTACTATTATTATCATCCTCATTTTCCAAATGTGTGAAGTGAAACTTAGAGGGACAAAACAATAAGCTCACATTCATCAAAGGCAGGATTTGGTCTCAGGGCATAAGGTCCAGAGCCCATGTTTCCAACTTTTTTCTCATAAACACTCCTCTAGGTTTTGTTATAATTTTAAATGCTGGATTTCATTGAATTTTCACTGCCATCTCCATTTTTCAGAAAAGGTTACTTAAGTCTAGAACTAAATTATGTACCCAACATATAGTTTCAAAAAAGCAGGATTTAAAATTTAGAAATATTCACTGTTTTTCCAAGGTTACAGATAGCTAGGACTTGAAGTAGGAATTTGAATTCTGAAATGATTAATCTTTCCATGAAATCCTGCTAAATGAATTTAGTTTATTAAATTCTGAAACATCCTCAATGGCTACCGAACAGAGAAGTGTCTACTTCAGGGATTTGTGACTCTATTTTCTACTTAAAAATATAAAGGTGATAATCTGCACAGGCAAATACTCTTAAAACTATTATTACAAAAACTTCCAGGTATTCTTAGTTAATTCATCCCTTGTTATAGCCTTGTGTTCACAAACAGACATGTCAAGCACTGCTCTACCATTTCTTGATTTCTTAAACTTAAGAATAGAACAGTAAATGCTAGTCACTCACAGAAGCAATTCCCCATTCATCAGCCGATTTATTAGGTACAGCTAGTAATCTTAATGGGAGTAATTATAAAATAACAAAAGCTCAGAGCTGGTATTTCTCACTTCACGTAGGAAGGGCAAACTTAGTAATTACCTTGTATGCTTCATTTAGCACACTGACCAGAGGACAGGAAAAGATTTATTGAAGAGATTTCACATAGTAAGGGTGGGAGGTATCTAAACTAAGGAACATCTGTTTGATTTTTGTCTTTTATATAGTTCCACTTGTGCCATTCCAAATTATTTCAATAATTCACACATATTAAGATAAGTAATTTCTTTCCTAGACTTTTTTTAGTAGCACAAATCCTGTGCTATCAAATTCCTCTGATATACTCTTTTCTTTGAATTGGTCATGAGTCCACATATCATCTTTTTCTTCAATTTGCTGCACTTAGAAAAACAGTGAGAACTGCTCTACTCTCAATAGTGATCTTCCAAATTTAGGCATAGTCTAAGGTGTCCCACATAGATGACTTCTCTTTGTTCAGGCTCAAAGTAAATGTGCACAGGCTTCAACCAGTACTTTAGAAATTCTGAAGATGGGTGCTTATGCACTTCAGGTATATAAGTTTCATAGTAAGAATGACTGTGAGAAATCATTATAATTCTTAATTTTGTTTGCTCTTATTTATCTTGTAAATGAGTGTGGATTACTCAATACTGAAAGATAGTTTTGATTTTGACAAGGAAAAAATAAAGAGAACTTAAACGTCTTCCCTCCTTAACAAAGTTGACTGCTACTTTTAAAATGTGACAAAGATTCTCTCCTTGGTTAAAGTACTCAGCCTCCTCTGAAATCTGTTCTTAAGTAGGCCCTGAATTTGAACTTCCTTGTTTGTCTCCACATTATTCAATTTTGACAAGATGCCTCTTCCATGGGTTTAGCCAGAATTCCCCGTCTTCAATATCCAATCACCTTTGCTGTCTGATTGACTTCCTCACCTTCCACCATCCCCCAGGTGATACCCAGTCACCTTGGCCTGCCTATAGCAACAATCCTGTTAGTTCTGTATAACGAGATTCCCCTCTTACCCCTGATGTTTCCTTTTAGTAATTTTTCATCAGTCTCCCACTGTGCTCCTTCACTATAAATTCCCCTTTCCTTGTTGTATTTAGAGTCCAGTGCAATCTCTATCCCTGACTACAAAATCCCATTTCAGTGGTTCCTACACCTATAGCAATTTTCTGAAAAAAGTCTATTACTGTTCTTTAACAAGCATCACAAATAATATTTATGTAACAAATGAAGTCATAGATTCCTTAGTGGCATAGAAGAAATATGATTCACTTTGCATTTTAAGCAAAAGGCATAAATTTTACTAAAACAGATATTCAAAAAGTGTCCCATGGTTGAGTGAAAATGTGTGGCTTTTGTGAGCCATGTGATGAGTCTTCTCAGGAACACTCAGAAATGTACTGCTTAACTCAGTAGAAATGCACGTGAAAGGCCTCTATTGGATAGGTAATACTTAGATCATAGAAACATGAAAAGAATGGAGGGAAAAAAAGGGCCAGTGAGGAAATAACGTTCCTAGCATGGAGCCCCAGAATGAAGCACAACATCATACACAACATAAATGATCAATATACATTTGTTAATTAAATGAGTGGTAGGACCACCTTACATTGCTATTGCTACTACTATAGCTGTTGCAGCTAGCAGTGTTCCTCACTTTACTGATTCTTCTACTATTATCACTACCAGGGTATTCCATTAAAATCTCAAGTATTTCATTTTTCTCTCTGTATTTCCTCCCCTCTCTTTTATTATTATTTTTTTACTTGCAAATAGAGAGTAATTTTTCCTCCTTAATCTATATCTTTGTGGAAGAAAATAACCAGTTTCAGGATGTACATGTCATACTATAGTAATTCTCCAGACATATCTGCTGAGCTATTTTTTTCCTCCCCCAAAAGAGGTAGAATCAGGACTGGGGACAGTAATGAGATGGTATAACCTCAACTGGTCTCTAAGCACTGGAACCTAGCACTGTTCACAGAGTATTTAATACTTGTTATACGCATCTAGGACAACTCAGATAGGAAAGGGAGCACATGGAGAAACCTCTTCCACAATCAAGATAGAATGGAACCAAACTAATATGGCATAACCTCTCTCTGTCGTAATTTATTTATCTATAAAACATAGATAGTGACTTACAGAGTTATTGTAAGAATCAAATATGTCAATATCTGGAGATGTGTTAGGTAATGTTCCTCATACATTTCCTTATTTTACTCTCAGAAGAACTCTATGAGGGTCCCATGTTGCCCGTTGAGACATAAGGTTAAAAATGTGACTTAGTCAAGGTCATTTAGCTAACAAGCAAGAGGCAAGGACAATTTTTGAAACTAGAGACATATTTAAAGAAGAAATATAGAAAATGATATAAACAAATGTTGGCTGTTGACATCTCAAAAGTGCACCAAAAAATCACAAAATTGTTGATTAAACAAGACTAAATTTATTAGACTTGTTCAATAATGTAGAACTCCACTGTGATGAGGTCTTAGTAGTACTTTAGAAGATATTAAAAGGACTTTAGTGCCTACGCTCGATGATTTTAAGGTCAATCTTGATAAATAGGCAACTTGTTCGTATTGGGTAGAATACATAACCTAACATTTTTGGGTTTGTCATCATGGTGAGGGCATGTACTGAAACAAGTATTGTTGAGCAAGCTGTTAGATAATGGAACTGTTGGTTGGTTCACAGTCTTCTAGGAACAGTTTCTTGGAGCAGGCAGTTGGGATATTTTTATTTGTTCTCAGCATTCTTTAACAGAGACAGGAATTACATTAGTTTCATCTCTGAAAAGGAAAAAGCAAAATAACAGAAAGAAAGTAGATAAAAGAGTGTCACTAAAGGTCATTTAGAGAAATCAATCTTGATTTATAAATGTTCAGCAAGAAAATATACAAGTTTGGACTTAAGAGTAAAATCATGTAGCATATTACCTTTTTTTCTTTCTTTAAGACTTATAGAGGAATAGGATATAAAAACGATTTGAGTTCTGCTTTGACATGAGAATCCGACTCAAATTGGAACTTATAAAAATGAATGAATGAATGACATAGAAACCCTCAATAGCACAATTTTGAAAGCCAATTTAATGTTAACTTGTAAACTATTAGTATATAAATTTCCCTTTTTAAACATATATTTCTTAATTTTGTTCCTTTATTTCTCATTGTTGCCACTTCTCACCCTATTTCATATACAATTAATGTATCAGGAGTAATATTTTTGAAGTTTTTAAATTTTATATTTAAAATGCTGATAAAATACCTATTAAGATTGTTACTTTTTTGAAAAACTTAGACAAACGAACTTGCTTGAGAAATGAATAAACAATGTTCACTAATCTCTCATGTCACGGAAGCACAATGACTTATCTTCATGAATGCTCAAATAGATTGTTTGGGCAATTGTTATGCACAATCGACAGGAGTGAAGGGGGTGAGGTAGAAGAGGGAAGGCCATACATACACTTGATTCAACTGTGTTATTAAAAATTCTCCAGGGTCACCTCCAGTGGGTTAAGCCTCTGCCTTCAGCTCAGGTCACCATCTCAGTGTCCTGGGATCCAGCCCCGTATCTGGCTCTCTGCTCAGCAGGGAGCCTGCTTCCTCATTTCTCTCTGCCTGTTTCTCTGCCTACTTGTGATCTCTCCCTCTCTTCAAATAAATAAATAAAAAATCTTCAAAAAATAAAAATAAAAATTCTCCAGAGAAATTTAAAATTGATAAGAGACTTGATGTATTTAAAACAATCCTGTGGTTTCTTTTTTCATTTATATACAAGTGACCTTACATATATTTGTGTGTGTATATGCATATGTGTGTATTTGTATGTTATGTTCAAAATACTGTGTGAGAAATACAGTGCTGAGAGGTAAGCAGGAATGAAGATCTCCAACAATGTTTGCTTTCTAAAAAGTTTTTTTTTTTCTCGTAAGATCCTTTAAGTATGTACACAAATAACATCTAGATAAGAAAGTGTATGAAAAGCCCTGAATGAATTGCTCACATAGAAAACCCATTAGAAGCCCAAAGACAAAGGACATCCTCCAATTATAGGTAATATTGGAAAGTTAGGAAATGTTGAGTAGGATTTCTGTAGGTAATCCTTTCTTGTGTTGTTCTGTATCATTCAGAATTTAATGCTGTTCATTCAGCAACCTATATATAGTAAATGTTATTAAATCTACTACTAAAAATCCTGGGGATGTAAGAGTGGATTAATAAAAGAGAGTTCATGGACTTGATCATCTAATGGAAACATGAGAAATTAATCAGAGGGCTACATTATATAAATATAAAATTGCCACCCGTGGACATTGTTATCCAGAAGAGATATACACAGTACTAGGAGGTATCGATCACTAGCCTTATTAGAGAAATCAGGGAAGCACAATACAAAACAAGTGAAGGTTAATCTAGGATTTGGGAGAAAAATAGAAAATAACATGGTATATATGGAAGAGGGTAAAGAAGGAAAGATGATTTTAAGAAGGGGAAGCGAGAATGGTGATTTTAGACATAGGAAGTCCAGTGAGGCCTAGTCACAGAGAGCAAGAAAGAAGATAGGACATGATGAGATAGGAAATTGTTGAGAGTAGAATTGTTGGACTTAATTTCATCCAAAAAGAAAACACTTTAAGTGAAGGATTATGTGATAAAATTTACATTTCATATGATTATTCTGGTCATAGTTTGGATACTTGGCTGGTAAGTACCATGAATGTAAGGTACTCCATTAGAAAACTGTATCAGTCCAGACAGCAGTAACTTGGGCTGCAGTACGAGCAGTGGAGATGAAAGTAAGTGGACTGCTTCACTACATATTCAGGAGGGGTGGTGAGGAATTTGATACACAGGGCAACTGGAGGAAAAGCATCTAGGGTTACTCTTGAATTTATGGTTTGTCTAGCAAGATAGTGTGCTAACTTCACTTCAGTAGAGGACAAGGCTTGTAGTGAGATCACAAACTTAGTATGAAAATATTGATTTTTCAGCTACATTAGAGATGTTAATTAGATGTTTATTATAGGTACGACTTTGATTATCAAATTGGAAGAAGGCAAAAGAGCCTTAAAAGAGCTTAAAAGGGCTTGGAATAAAATTTTCTTTTAAAAATTGAGAATAAATAAGGGTATCAAATACAGCAAGGTTATTTTTAAATTATTTTCTTATTTTAATTCCATTATAGTTAACATGTCATCTCCTATTAGTTTCAGTTGTACAATATATGATTTGACAATTCTATCCATTACTCAGTTCTTATCAAGAAAATTCTTAATCCTCTCCACCTATTCTCCTCCCAACCTCCCCTCTGGTAACCATCAGCTTGTTCTCTATAGTTAAGAATCCATTCTTTGGTTTTTCTCTTTTTAATTTTTAAATTTTGTTTTATTTATTTATTATTTCCTTATTTATTTAATTTATTTTTTATTTTGTTTGTTCTGTTTCTTAAATTCTATGTATGAGTAAAAGCATATGTATTTGTCTTTCTCTGACTGACTTATTTACTTAGCATTATACTCTATTGATCTATACTCTATTGATCCACCCATGTTATTGTAAATGGCAAACTTTCATTCTTTTTTATGGTTGAGAAATATTCCATTATATATTATATTATATAATGGAATATTACCCATATATGTATAAATTTTATACACACACACACACACACACACACACACACACACATATCCATCCATGTATCTTTTTCCATTCTCTATCAAGGATCATTTGGGTTGCTGCCATAACTTGGTTATTATAAATGATACTGCAGTAAAAATCAGAGTGTATATATCTTCTTGAATTGCTGTTTTGGTATTCCTTGGATAAATTCCCAATAGTGGAATTCCTGGACCAAGCGATCATTCTAATTTAAATTTTTTGAGGAACCTCCAACTGTTTTCCACAGTGGCTGCACCAGTTTGCATTCCTACAAACAGGGCATGAGGGTTCCTTTTTCTGCATTCCTACAAACAGGGCATGAGGGTTCCTTTTCTCCACAGACTTGCCAACATGTGTTGCTTATTGCGTTACTGATTAGCTTTTCAGAAAGGTGTGAGGTGATATCTCATTGTGGTTTTATTTGCACTTCACTGATGATGAATAATGTTGAGCATTTTTTGATGTGTTTGTTAGCCACTTGTACATCTTCTTTGGAGAAATGTTTGTCTTGTGCATATTCTTTAGTTAGATTATTTAGCTTTTGTGTGTTGAGTTGTAAAAGTTCTTTATATATTTTGCATACTGACCCTTTCTCAGATATGTCACTTCCAAACATCTGCTCTCATTCAGCAGGTTGGCTTTTAATTTTGTTTATTGTTTCCTTCATTTTGTAGAAGCTTTATTTTTTTAAATTTATTATTCAGAAACTTTATTTTGATGTAGTTCCTATAGTTTGTCTTTGCTTTGTTTCTCTTACCTCAGTAGGTATATCTGGAGAAATGCTGCTATGACTGATGTCAGAAAAATTACCATTTGTGTTTTCTTTTAGAATTCTTATAGTTTTTGATCTCATATTTAGGTTTTTCTTTTTTTTAAGATTTTATTTATTTATTTGAGACAGAGAAAGAGAATGAAAGTGAACAAGTGGGAGGAGAGGCAGAAGGAGAAGGAGAAAGAGAAGCAGACTCCCGCTGAGCAGGAAGCCCAATGCAGGCCTCAATCCTAGGACCCTGAGATCATGACTTGAGCAGAAGGCAGACGACTAACCATATGAACCACACAGCCACCCTTCGTATTTAGGTTCATTTTGAGTTTATTTTTTTGTATGGTGAATGAAAGCGGTCCAGTAACATTCTTTGGTATATAGCTGTCCAATTTTCCCAATTTTGTTTTAAAAAAACAAAAACAAAAGCAAACAAACAAACAAAAAAACCACTTTACTTTCCCCTTGTATAATTTGCTTATTTGTCAAAGATTAATTGACCATAGAGTTGTGGGTTTATTTCTGGTCTCTCTATTCTGTACCATTAATATATGTGTCTATTTTTGTGCTAGTACTATACTCTTCTGATTACTACAACTTTGTAGCATATCTTGAAATCTGGAATTATGATACCTCCAGTTTTGTTATTTTTTTTCAAGAATTATCTGGTTTTGTGGGGTCTTTTGTGGTTCCATACAAATTTTAGGGTTATTTATTTTAGTTCTGTCAGTATTTTGATAGGGATTACATTAAAACTGGTAGATTGCCTTGAGTAATATGGACATTTTAACAATATTTGTTCTCACAGTCCATGAGGAAGAAATCCAAACTTCTGTTTGTGTCATCTTCAGTTTCTATCATCAGTGTTTTACAGTTTTCAGAGTATAAGTCTTTTACCTCCTTGGGTAAATTTATTATTACGTATTTTATTATTTTTGATGAAATTGTAAATGAGACTGTTTTCTTAATTTCTCTTTCTGCTACTTCATAATTAGTGTGTAGAAATGCAATGGATTTCTCTATATCAACTTTGCATCATGCAACCTTACTGCATTCATTTATTGATTCTAGTAGTTTCTTACTGGAATCTTTAGGGATTTCTGTATATGACATCATGTCATTTGAAATAGTGAAAGTTTTACTTCTTCCTTACCAATCTGAATACATTTTATTTATTTTTGATGTCTGATTGAAGTGGCTAGGACTTCCAGTATTATGTTGAATAAAATTGGTGACAGCGGATATCTTTGTTTTTTTCCTGACATTAGCAGAAAAGCTCTCAGTTTTTTACACCATTGTATAACTATGGGTTTTCATAAGTGGCCTTTATTATGCTGAGGTGTGTTTCTTCTAAAGGCATTTTGTTGAGGATTTTTATCATGAATAGATGTTGTACTTTGTCAGTGCTTTTCTTGCACCTATTGAAATGATTATTTTTTTTAATCCTTTCTCTTGTTGATATGAAATATTATGTTGACTGATTTGCAAATATTGCATACCTTTGCATCCCAGGAATAAATCCCACTAGATCATGGTAAATTATTTTCGTAACATATTGTTGGATGTGGTTTGCTAATATTTTGTTGACGATTTCCGCATCTATGTTCATTGGAAATATTGGCCTGTAGTTCTCTTTTTGTAGTGTTTTCATCTGGTTTTCCTATCAGGGTAATCTGGCCTCATAGAATGAATTTGAAAGCTGTCTTTCCTCTTTAATTTTTTGAAAGACTTCGAGAAGAGTACATATCAGCTTGTCTTTAGGTGTTTGGTAGAATTTGCCTGTGATGCTACCTGATCCTGGGTTATTGTTGTTGGGAGGTTTTTTTTTATTATTATTATTAATTATTCAATTTCATAGATGGTAATTGGTCTGTTCATACTTCTGTTTCTTCCTCATTCAGTTTTGGGAGGTTATATGTTTCTAGGAATTTATCTATTTTTTTCTAGGTTGTTTAATTTATTGGCATATAACTTTTTATAATATTCCCTTATAATTGTTTGTATTTCTGTGGTGTTAGTTGTTATTTCCCCTTTTCTTTTTCTGATTTTGTTTATTTGAGTCCTTTCTCTCTCTCTCTCTCTTGATGAGTCAGGCTAAAGGCTTATCAATTTTGATAAGAATTGATAAGAATCTCACAGAACCAGCTCCTAGTTTTATTGACCTGTTCTATTATTTTTTTATGGTTTTTATTTTCTTTGTTTTAGTTTCTATTTCACTTATTTTTGCTCTAATATTTATGGCTTCCTTCCACTTACTGGTTTTGACTTCTGTTTTTCTTCTTTCTCTATTTCCCTTAGGTGTAAGTTTAGGTTGTTTGAGATTTTTCATGCTTCTTGAGGATGACTTTACTATAAATTTCCCTTTATAGAATAGCTTTTGCTACATCCAAAACATTTTGGACCACTGTGTTTTCATTTTCATTCATCTCTATGTATTTTTTATTTCTTATTTGATTTCTTAGTTAACCCATTCATTGTTTACTAGTATGTTATTTAACCTCTATGTATTTGTGCTCTTTCTAGATTTTTTTCCTGTGGTTAACTTCTGTTTTTGTAGTGTTGTGGTGAGATAAGATGCATAGTATGACTTCACTCTTTTTTAATTTGTTGAAACTTGTTTTGTAGCCTAACATGTGATCTATTCTGGAGACTGTCCCATGTGCACTTGAGAAGAACATGTATTCTGATGTTTTAAGATGGAATGTTCTGAATATATCTGTTAGATTCATGGTCCAATGTGTCACTCAAAGGCACTGTTTCTTTGTTGATTTTCTGTTTGGATGATCTACCCATTGATGTAAGTGGTGTGTTAAAGTTCTCTACTATTACTGTATTACTCTCAAGGACTTTTTAAAATGTATTTTGTTAGTCTCTTTATGTATTTGAGTGCTCCCAATTTGGGTGCATAAATATGTACAATAATTATATCTTCTTTTTGGATTTCTCCTTTTGTACATTCATAATTGTCTTGTCTCTTGTTACAGTCTTTGTTTTAAAGCCTATTTTATTCCATAGAACAAAATAAACTTTGTTTTAAAGTCTATTTTGGGGTGCCTGGATGGCCCAGTGGGTTAAGCCTCTGCCTTCTACTCAGGTCATGTTCTCAGGTCCTGGGATCGAGCCCTGCATCAGACTCTGATCAGCAGGGAGCCTGCTTCTCCCTCTCCCTCTGCCTGACTCTCTGCCTACTTGTGATCTCTCTCTCTCGCTCTCTCTGTCAAATAAATAAATAAAATATTTTTTTAAGTCTATTTTGTTCCATAGAACAAAATAGATTTTGTTTTAAAGTCTATTTTGTTCCTGGCTTTCTTTTCACTTTCATGTGCATGATAAATGCTTCTTCATCCCTTCACTCTCAATTGTCATGTGTATTTAGGTCTTAAATGAGTCTCTTTGCAGACAGCATGTAGATGGATTTTTTGTTGTTGTTGTTTTTTAATCCATTCTGTCTCCCTGTGGTTTTGTTTGTTTGTTTGTTTCAAAGATTTTACTTATTTATTTTAGAAAAAGAAAGAGAGAACATGTGCTTGAATGAGGGGAGGGCAGAAGGAAAGAGTGAGGGAGAGGGAGAGAATCTCATGCAGCCTCCAGTTGAGTTCCAAGCCCACTGTGCAGTTCAGTCTCACCACCATAATATCACGACTTGAGCTGAAACCAGGAGTCAGAGGCTTAACCAACTGAGCCACCCAAGAGCTCTTTTGATTAGAGTACTTATTCTGTTTACATATGAAGTAATTTTTGATAGGTATGAACTTATCTTCATTTTGTTACGTGTTTTATGATTGCTTTTGTAGTTCTCCTTTTATTCTCTTGCTTTCTTCTCTCACAGTTTGCTGACTTTCTTTAGTGATGTACTTGGATTCCTTTCTCTTTCTTATTTGCATATCTATTACTGATTTTTGATTTATGGTTACCATTAGGTTAAATATAGCATCTTATACATATAGCAGTCTGTATTAAGTTGATGGTTGGTTAAGTTTGAGCCCAGTCTAAAAGCACCTAATTTTTACTCCTCTCCCCCTCTATGTTTTAGTTATATGTTTAGGCATCATATTTTATACCATTTTATTTTGTGAATCACTTTACTGATTTTTATAGATATTTAATTTTACTGCTTTTGTGCTTCCTACTTTTCTTAGTACTGCTTATGGTTTACCTTTCTACTCAAAAATCCCCCTTTTCATTTCTTGTAAGGTTGGTTTACTGGCAATTAATTTCTTTAACTTTACCTGCCTGCTCCTTTGCTCTTGGAGAAGTCTCCCAAAGATTCCTTTCCCACCAGCACTTTCTCTGAGATCAGTAAATAAGTCTCCTTCCCTTATACTTCAGGTATTTTTCAATCTGCTTCTTCTATGTTGTATTTCAATGGGACTATATGTTGTGCTGTCTCTTTAAGAGCAGGGACTCAGTCTCCTATAGCTCTCTGACCCAAGCCCATTGACTTTTAAAGTTCCAGATATTAAACGCCACTGATTATAAGAATTTGCCATATTAGTTCTCTCTGGATTTCAAAGATGAATGTTATGGGATTCATCAGTACAGGTCTCCTGTGCCTGGGGTGCCTACTTTGGGATCTGTTCCTTTCCCTTCTCTGCATCCACTTTCCATCTTCCTGTACAGAGTTCCTTGGGTTTGTTGGCTCTGGACCACTTTTCTGCCCTTCCTACCTTCTTCAGTGTGGCTTCTCTATGTTTCATTGTGGTGAATCTGTTATGCCAGTTCAGATCATTTTCTGGATTATTTACACTCATGTAGTTGTTACCTAGGTGTATCCATGGGACAAGGTGAGCCTAGAATCCTCTTACCTTTTCATCTTCCCCACAGGACCAACCTACTTCCTGAGTCCAGCAGTCAAAGCTCAGATGTTATTGCTGGTTGTAGATCACCAGGACAGCTACCACTATGTCTGTGTTGTGGTCATTAATTTAGTTATAAATTGATACCAAAGTGATACCATTTACAACATTAACTTAACATTGTTAGTAGGAAAGTAGTTGGTTTAATAATTTTATTAATATTCACAAATATTAATATTAAAATTCTTAGAATAGGGACTGATTTATATAGTGACTATAGAAGTTTCTGCTAAGTAAATATAAAATTCTATTTATAAACTGAGTTTAGTGTCTGAGGCAGACAGAAAATATAAACAAAGAGAGCTTAAACTCTGTTTCTGTTTTTACACAGTTTAAAAAAAATAAGAAAAAATGTTTCTTATTTGAGAATCTGTCAGAATTTTTTCCATTTAAAACAATCTGCAGAACAGGAAATTTTAAAGAGATGCTCCACACAAGTTATTTGGAGTTTAATTTTAAAATAGAAGCAATGGACTCGGAAGCAGGAGATGTTACTTCAAGGCCCAGATGAACAAGTAATTAACTATGTGACTTACATCAAATTCACTTAACCACTGTATTCCACTTCCTCATTTGCAAATTGAGATTTGAACTAAATAATCTTTGAGGGAGGGAATCCAAAGATGTGGTCTATTGACCATCTGAATCAGCATAATCCGAGTTACTTAGTTAAAAAATCAAGCTCCTTTGAAAACTTTCTGAATTAAAATTAGGGGAAGCAAGGTTGGAAACTACATTTTTAACTGATTCAATCTAATCCTGACTAATTTTTAAGAATCACTTCTCTGAAAGCTATTGAAGATCCAAATTTATGTTTCTCATTTAATGGTTTGCTATCCAGACTCCAACTCAAAGCTTTTAAGGAAGAGAAATTTCCTACCTCACAAGGCAACCAATGAAATTTGGAGACATTTCTAATTGTTCCATTTATTGAGCCAAACAATTGTGTTTCTATAAAAATACCCTCTCAAAGCAGTTGAGAGTGAAAATTACAGTAATTCTGGCAAACAGAATATTAACATAAAAATAGTGTGGCATTTTGAGTTCAGAGTGTTTATTGAATATATTAATGCTTATTATCATTTTGGAATAGATATGTATAGATAGATATACAGTATAAAGTCACTAAAAGTCTTTGGATTATAAGAAAAAAATCATGAACCCTTTCTAAAAGTAGAGCAGAATTTAGAGTCATCCATATAGCGTGAGAGGAAAGGAACTTGACTACTAATGAAATGAGAGAAGCTAACATTTAGTGAATGCTTTTTGTTTGAGTTTGGCTTTGTGATATAAGTTGTTTTTTTTATCTACATCTTAAGACATTTATTCAAAATAACCAAGTGTGATGTTTACCACTTGATGTCATCAAGAAATCTCCTGTATCTTAGATGAATTATGAATTATTCTTGAGACATATTTTATCTCATGGAATTTGAAACTAGGAAGGAACTTGGAGATTATTAATGTATTATCAGTACACATGTTTTGAGTATCTTAGAAGTGTTTTATTTGTAAGTAACAGTATGTGCCATTACTATCACTATTGTTTCATTTCCATAACATTTTGGTACTTTTTTGTGCTCAAAATATAAAATTTGATGAATTTAAATCATACTATATACATTATTTCAGCAAAAAAAGAATTTTCAAGATAATAATGCTATATTTCTACATATTGTTTGCTTATTTATTTTTTCTATTTGGTTCAACTTCATTTCAGCAAGTACCATCTATGTCTCCAACAAGTTATTAATAATTGATTCATTGTTGACCTTACAAAATCCAATATTGTCCCTGATACATAAATTTATATTAGTCAATGTAAGTATTTGCAAAATTGAATATTAATCAAGTCAGAAAAAAAAATCCATATCAGTAGTAATCAGTTTAATAGGCTATCTATCCCTGCACAATTCAGGATTATGTGCACTACATGTAAACACAACTTTAAATTGTGTGTCCTTTCAGCAGGGAAATTTTCCTAGTAAAAGTACTCTCCTCTATCCTCCTGTGTAATTTCTCTCATCCCAAGGGAGAATAATTTGAAAGAATGACCTCCATTATCTGAAATGTCAACCACTCTGAAAGTTGTGTGCTTCCCACCTATTATTGCTAGGACTCCTGACCCACTGCAGCTGTTAGAGGTCTTTAGAATATTCTTGTAAACTCATGTTTACAAATGAAATATGAAATTTATGTTTATAAATGAAATAGGAAATATAAATATTCTATGGCAACATAACCCATGGGAAAATAATAGGATGGATCACCAATCCTAAAAGAGGGCTTTTTTCCCTTCCATTTCTTTCCTGAAAACATTATCTGAGCCATGCCATTGCATATTATGTTAGCTAATAAGATTTATTTCTTACTATTGAAAATAGAAACCCTAAAGTATTATTTAAGTAAAATCCAAGGCTTTATTTATTCCTCTAAATTTAAAAAAAAAATGTAATTTGGGTCACATTTCAAGTAATGGTATGATAACAGATTTTGCCTTTCATTTTAACCAAATGTGTATGACTGGGTGATATGATCATTGAAGGAGATGATTACAATAACTAACCAAAATTATAAAACTAATCAAATTTTCTAAGGAATGTAAGCTTTCATGATTTTGTTATGGTCATTATACTGAAAAGTACTGGGTTTTTGAACCCCTTACATATCCCCTACTCAAATACACCAAATCTAATGCTTTTTGATACTCTCAACCACAATATAGTAAACTTTATGGAATATATGTATACTACTGTCTCTGCCTTTAAAAATTATATTGTTATTTGAGACCCAAATAAAGCAATATATCACTGAAAAATTTGGCACATAAATACTCTCAGCAGGGTCTGAAGGAACATCTCATAACCAAACATAATTGCATTTTTTCAGCAAATTGCATGAATAGTGATACTGTACAGGATTATTAAAGCCTAAACATAACACCTTTTCTCATAAGCTCAGTTTATGTTGTGCCACCAACTGTGTTTGCCACAGTTTTACCAAAGTACTTTGGACTTTTAGGAATTTTTGTATTCTAATTCTATGAATAATGGATTGTTGTGGTATTCCAATTTTCTATGAATCTTGGTCATCTATGAATAATGAATATGCCTCCAGGGAAGAACTTTGGCACTGGGGAGTCTGGATGCTTCTTGAATTCTATAAATAGTTGCACTTATTGGACTGCACCTAAACGCAAGGGAATTAATTCTCTTTATACAATGTCCTCTGTATAATTTTATAAGCAATTTATCTTTGTCCTAGGATTCTGGTTCTTTTTGTCAAAGTGAAAGTTATTTTTAACATAAGAAACATTTGACTTGCCCTTGCATCTCTAGTGACTCTAGCACAGAGAAGCAAAGTTCATTATTACAGTACAGAGTGAAAAGAAGCCTGGAAAGTTCAAATAGGTTAGACATGTTTCTATTGATTATAACACTACTGAGAGTAGAAAGGGATAGATAAAAGCTAGAAAGTTGGAATTAGTTTGAAATTATCTCTCTAAGGACTGAGCCCTTTGGACAAAGCAGTGGGTAAATTACAAGTTGTATTTTAATAACCTTCAAGAACAAAACTATGAATGTGCTTTATATCTGTATGTGTTCTAAAAGAAAACAACAATTGTAGTTTTATTTATGCCTTGTTCTTTAGAAATATTTAGTAGATAGTCTAAGGGAAATTGCAAGAAATGTCTCACCGTTGCCATAGTGGTATAGGCAATATGTTTTGAATACAGAGAACTAAGCCTTGTTTTGAAAAAGAAAGAAAATATTTAGCCTTGGTATTTCTATGAAATAGCACTATCTAGTAGAACTTTTTGTGATGATAAAAATGTGGTAACCACTCACTACATGTTGGTATTGAGGATTTGAAATGTGACCCCTACATCTGAAAAACTGAGTTGTTAATTTAATTTTATTTCACTTAATTTAAATTTACATGTAAATAAACATATGTGGCTAGTGGCTATCCTATTTGACAGTGTAAATATGGAATTTAAAAGGCATTAAACAGGTGAAAGTTTTCCTACAGTGTCAGTATTATGATCTGTTTGGATAGACTATTTTTTTTTAAAGATTTATTCATTCACTTTTTAGAGAAAGAGAGTGTGAGCAAGAGCAAGCACAAACAGTGGGGGTGGTAGAGGAATAAGAGAGAGAACATCTCAAGCAGTCTTCCCACTGAGCATGGACTGTGACCTAGGGCTTGATCCCAGGACCATGAGATCATGACCTGAGCTGAAATCATGGGTCTTAGATACTTAACTCCTGAGTCCCCCAGAAACCCCTCCTTCTTAATATTTATTTATTAAGATAAACCTATTTTTTAAAATAACAGCAATTCAAATTAGTTAGCTAATACATGTTAGAACAGGTTAGAATGTGATTCTGGTGTCCAATCACAGTATTTAATTCATGTCATATTAAATAACAGGAATGGGAGGTATGATGTGCTCCAGTGTAGACTTAAATCTCAGTTGTATAAGTCTAAACCACATCAGTGTTCCTCAAACTTGACAGTACATAGCAATGAGAGAAAATTTACTAAAGCACAGAGATACTTATTTGATGAGACTAGGGCCAGACCCAAACATTTGTATTTCTTCTAGCTCCAGGTGATGCTGCTAGTGATTCATGGACCACAGTTTGATTAACACTCTGTAGTTACTTAGTGCAGTACTCCTCAGAGTGCAAAATGTAGATCAATGCCTTTACCATCAGAACTTGTCAGAAACACAAATTCTCAGGATTTTCCCGAGACATATTAAATCAAAAATTCTAGGGATGGGCCTAAGAAGCTGAAAAGCATGTGACTGATTATATATTACTAATATAGTCAGGGCAGATGAAGTTATATATTTTTTTACTTTTATTCTAAAGGAAGTTAATCCATTACCTTACGTGTATTTAATGAACTATGATTTAATTGTCCAAATGCAAAAATAACCAATATTTATAGGAAAAAAGTCATGTTGTCATGATAAGATTTTGAGTTTTTAATCAAATTTTTTTCAACTTCATAAAATTCTTTTAAACAAATATTTATTTATTTTAAAAAGAGAAAGAGAGCAGGGGGGAGAGAAGTAGAGGAAAGGGGGAGACTCTGAGACAGACTCTGTGCTGAGGGTGGTGCCAGATGTGGGGCTCCGTTTCATAACCTAAGATAATGATCTGAGCCAAAATGAAGATTCAGCCATTTAAGCTCCTCATTAAATGCTTTCAATATGAAATAGGTACTATAAACTATTGACTACTGAATTTTAATATGCACTACTTTAAGATGTGTTTACATAAAGATGGTAATCTTTCAGGTGTTTCCCAGAAGACTTCAAAAGGATCTACTTAATTCTCTCTTCCTTATGCATTATAGAAATTAGAGCGCTTACATCTGGAGAATGCATTAATCTCAAAGATTTACTTAAGAGTGGTGGCTGGACAATTTTCCTACCCAATATCCTGCTTTGGCAAAAATGTGGGGAATCATGTACTCTCAGGCAAAGTTTACAAATGTAAGTCAACATGGACAACTTCAGTGTCAATTTGGCAAAATCTATTAAACTGAAAATGTTGTGGAAAATCACTTACACATATGCATGAGGAAGAATATATTGTACGTAATGGCAAAAAGTTGCAAGCAACCAAAATTTTTATCTTGATGAAACTACCCAGGGGCACCTGAGTGGCTCAGTTGGTTAAATGTCTACCTTCTGCAAAGGTCATGATCCCAGAGTCCTGGGATCAAGTCCCGCATTGGGCTCCCTGATCAGTGAGGAGCCTGATTCTCCCTCTCCCTCTGCTGCTCCCGTTGCTTGTGCTCTCTTTCTCTCTCTGTCAAACAGATAAATAAAATCTTAAAAAAAAAAAAAAAGAATCTACCCAAATAAAATATGGCTGAATCTGCTTATGGAATACTATACAGTAGTTAACAAAAATAAATGAGACACATATTAACTATCAAGGAAAAACATCTAAGACCTATAATGTGTTGGATGGGAATTTCAGAAATAACATACCACAATTCATGGAAAAAATAATTACAAACATAATGGTTTGTCTCTTGTGTATATATTTGTTGCATGTGGAATAATTACTGAAACCAAACTGATAAGTGCTTTTTTGGATTTTAATATATAAATAATATTTACATGAACAAAATTTAAAAGTAGGAGTCAATATAAAATTTGATTCTTGCTGATCTCCAATATAAACAAAGCTCCTTGTAATATAATATCCTTAAAATGTTAGTAACTTGTAGACATATAGAATTGTTGTAATCCCAGAAGCATTTACATATCTTCAGCCTTTAGACAAGTTTGTTTCAAAAAGTCAGACTACAACATCAGATCATAATCAAGATCTAGATAAGTACTATAGGATAAAAAATTATTTTTATATTTCATCACATTTCATAGAATTATCCTTTTACTTCTTTTTGTTGTTGTTATTGTCAGTTTGCTCTACTATCTCTTATATGATAAAACTTTCTCCAAATTCATTTTCCAGTATCAGGTTCTTTAAATTTTATTTTAGTCTTTGTATAATTTCAATAAATTCCTTTCTAAGACTTTTCACATTCTAAGGCAATTTCAGTTATCTATTTAAAAATATATTTATTATAAGAAAAACTATCTGAGTAAGACAAGGGTACTCCTGACATACTTCATCTGGCATGTTATTCAGTATTCTACCATATGGGTGCTCAGAGTCATCAAGTGCATTTATCTTAGTGAAATATACACAGAACTTACACACAGAGATTTGTGTAGCATATAATAGGCAGATGTAGAAGATCTTCTTTGTTTTTTAAAACATTCTTCTCATCATTTTAGACATAATGAAAAAATGTACTATATCTGGGTTACGAGTGTTATTTCAATATTGAAATTAATTCTAATGCTGCTTAACTGTGATGGTCAGTTTTATGTGTCAGTTTAGCTAGGCTACAGGACCCCATTATTCAGAAAAAAAAAAACACTAATCTAAGTGTTGCTCTGAAGCTATTTTGTAGATGTGTTTAACATCTATAATCAGTTACTTCATGTAAAGGAGATGATCCTTGATACTCTGCATGTAGCTGATCTAATCCGTAGAACGGCCTTATGAGCAGTTCTGAGGTTTCCTTGGGAAGAAGTCCCTCCTGTAGACTTTGGCATTAGCTCCTGCCTGAAAGTTTCCAGCTCACCCTTATAAATATGTGGAAGTGTGTTTGGAATCAAAGAATGATAGAGAATGGAAGAAATTTGAGGCACAGGATAGAAAAAAAAAATTAGATGTCCTTGAACAGAATGTTAGCAGCAATATGAACATAGAAACTATTTCTGGTGACCTTTCAGAAATGAAGAGCATAGTAGAGAAAGTTTTTGTTGTTTTAAAGAATACCTGTGTTGTTATGAACAGAACGTTGGAAGAAATGTGGACATTAAAGGGCTCAGAAAGTAATGAGTAACATGTTATTGAAGCTGGAGAAAAGATGATTGTTGTTATAAAGTGCCAGAAAGCTTGTCTAAATTGTGTTCTAGAGTTGTGTAGAAAGCAGAACTTATCTATAATGAATTGGGATAATTAGCTGAGGAAATTGCCAAGGGAAGGGTTTTATGTGATCTACTTTTTTGTTGCTGCTTATAAGAACATACAAGAAAAATGAGATAAATTGAGGAAAGAATTTGTGGGTATAATAAGAAAGACATTTGGTTCTGTTCCAGTTTCTGGCACAGAGTTCCTAAAGCCCTTGGAATTTCCTGAGTGATACGGATGACAGCAGTGTTTCTTGTGCTAATAGGGTGACTCCAGGCTGGTTCCTAGCTAGCTTCAGGATATGGGTTGTTTCCCAAAAAAACCAAGACTTGATTAGAAGTTTGGAACTTTCAGCCTAACCTCTAAGGAAGGGGTAGAGTCAGGCTAATGACTGAATTAGCAATAGCATAATCATGCTTATGGAAAGAAAATTCAATAAAAACCTTAAACAATGGGGTTCAAGAAACTTCTGGGTTGGCAGACACACTCATGTGGTGGCAGGGTGGTATACCCCAACATCACGGGGATAGAGACTCCTGCACTTGGAGCCCTTCTGAAACATGTCCTATGTATCTCTTCATCTGGATATTTGTATCCTTTATAAAATAAACTTTAATATTAAGAATATTTGTATCCATTAATATTTAAACCTTAATATTAAATATTAAACTATAATATTAAGAATAACATTTTCTTGGGGAGCCTGAGTGGCTCAGTGGGTTAAGAGTCTGCCTTCTGCTCAGGTCATGATCTCAGGGTCCTGGGATCAAGCCCCACATTGGGCTCTCTGCTCAGCAGGGAGCCCACTTCCCCTTCTCTCTCTCTGCCTGCCTCTTTGCCTACTTGTGATCTCTCTCTCTCACTGTGTGTCAAATAAATAAAAAAAAAAAAATCTTAAAAAAAAAAAAAACTCTTTCTTCAGTTCCAAGACTCATTCTAGAAAATTATCAAACATGGGTGGTAGATTCCAAACTGATAGTGAAATTGGGCAGAAGTATGGGTGACCTGAGGGTGTGATACTTGCCAATGGTGTCTAAAGTGAAGACAGTCTTGTGGACCTGAGCCATTAATCTTACTAACTCCTAACTCCTTACTCCTAGCCCCTAACTCCAGATAAAAGTGAATAGAAAGGAATTGAGTTGTAGACATGCACTTTGTGTAGGAGACTCAGAGAACTGATAGGCATGAGGTGGAAAAAAACAAAAACCAATAACCAACCAAAAAACCCCAAACCTCTCAGAGCTGTTAAGCAAAAAAAAACTAGAACTTGTTGATTTGATAAATTCTCAGCCTATCAGAATTGAAAAAAAAAAGATAAAAATAAAATAAATTAAAAATAATTGAGTATTTGGGGAAACTGGGCCAATGTGAATATGTTTGACATGTGCAAGAAACATGAATTTTGGGTGATAAGGCAGATTGTAGGAATTAGAGGGTGGGACCCAAAAGATATGTTTGCATCCTATCTCTGAAAGCTATGATCTCTATCTTATTTGGTGTTTGGTTATGTGATTAAGTTAAAGATCTTGAGAGGAAGAGCATATCCTGCATTGTACAGTAGGGCCCTAGATGAGATCCCATGTGTCCTTTACTGGATAGAGGGAATTAAGACTAAGAAACACAAAGGAAGAGATACATAGAGAAGAGGAGGAGGCAATATGTCCATGGCCACTCTGGAGATTCCCAAAAGCCAAGGGAAACCTGGAGACACCAGAAGCTAGAAAGGACAAGGAATGGATATTTCTCTAGGGCATTTAAGGGTGCACATCCCTACCCATACTTTGATTTTAGACTTCTCACGTCCAGAAGTGTAAGAGAATAAATTTCTGTTTTTATACCTACCCAATTTTTTTTTGATTTTTGATTTTTTATAAACATATATTTTTATCCCCAGGGGTACAGGTCTGTGAATCACCAGGCTTACACACTTCACAGCACTCACCAAAGCAAATACCCTCCTCAATGTCCATAATCTCATCCCCCTCTCCCAACCCCCCTCCCCCCAGCAAACCTCAGTTTGTTTTGTGAGATTAAGAGTCACTTATGGTTTGTATCCCTCCCAATCCCATCTTGTTTCATTGATTCTTCTCCTACCCACTTAAGCCTCCATGTTGCATCACCACTTCCTCATATAAGGGAGATCATATGATAGTTGTCTTTCTCCGCTTGACTTATTTCGCTAAGCATGATATGCTCTAGTTCCATCCATGTTGTCGCAAATGGCAAGATTTCATTTCTTTTGATGGCTGCATAGTATTCCATTGTGTATATATAACACCTCTTCTTGATCCATTCATCTGTTGATGGACATCTAGGTTCTTTCGATAGTTTGGCTATTGTGGACATTGCTGCTATAAACATTCGGGTGCACGTGCCCCTTTGGATCACTACGTTTGTATCTTTAGGGTAAATACCCAGTAGTGCAATTGCTGGGTCATAGGGCAGTTCTATTTTCAACATTTTGAGGAACCTCCATGCTGTTTTCCAGAGTGGCTGCACCAGCTTGCATTCCCACCAACAGTGTAGGAGGGTTCCCCTTTCTCTGCATCCTTGCCAGCATCTGTCATTTCCTGACTTATTGATTTTAGCCATTCTGACTGGTGTGAGGTGATATCTCATTGTGGTTTTGATTTGTATTTCCCTGATGCCGAGTGATATGGAGTACTTTTTCATGTGTCTGTTAGCCATCTGGATGTCTTCTTTGCAGAAATGTCTGTTCATATCCTCTGCCCATTTCTTGATTGGATTATTTGTTCTTGGGTGTTGAGTTTGTTAAGTACTTTATAGATTCTGGACACTAGTCCTTTATCTGATATGTCGTTTGCAAATATCTTCTCCCATTCTGTCAGTTGTCTTTTGATTTTGTTAACTGTTTCCTTTGCTGTGCAAAAGCTTTTGATCTTGATGAAATCCCAATAGTTCATTTTTGCCCTTGCTTCCCTTGCCTTTGGCATTGTTCCTAGGAAGATGTTGCTGCGGCTGAGGTCAAAGAGGTTGCTGCCTGTGTTCTCCTCAAGGATTTTGATGGATGCCTTTCGCACATTGAGGTCCTTCATCCATTTTGAGTCTATTTTCGTGTGTGGTGTAAGGAAATGGTCCAATTTCATTTTTCTGCATGTGGCTGTCCAATTTTCCCAGCACCATTTATTGAAGAGGCTGTCTTTATTCCATTGGACGTTCTTTCCTGCTTTGTCGAAGATTAGTTGACTGTATAGTTGAGGGTCTATTTCTGGGATCTCTATTCTGTTCCATTGATCTATGTGTCTGTTTTTGTGCCCGTACCATGCTGTCTTGATGATGACAGCTTTGTAATAGAACTTGAAATCCGGAATTGTGATGCCACCAACTTTGGCTTTCTTTTTCAATATCCCTTTGGCTTTTCGAGGTCTTTTCTGGTTCCATAAATATTTTAGAATTATTTGTTCCATTTCTTTGAAAAAGATGGATGGTACTTTGATAGGAATTGCATTAAATGTGTAGATTGCTTTAGGTAGCATAGACATTTTCACAATATTTATTCTTCCAATCCAGGAGCATGGAACATTTTTCCATATCTTTGTGTCTTCCTCAATTTCTTTCATGAGTACTTTATAGTTTTCTGAGTATAGATTCTGTGCCTCTTTGGTTAGGTCTATTCCTAGGTATCTTATGGTTTTGGGTGCAATTGTAAATGGGATTGACTCCTTAATTTCTCTTTCTTCTGCCTTGCTGTTGGTGTAGAGAAATGCAACTGATTTCTGTGCATTGATTTTATACCCGGACACTTTACTGAATCCCTGTATAAGTACTAGCAGTTTTGGAGTGGAGTCTTTTGGGTTTTCCACATATAGTATCATATCATCTGTGAAGAGTGATAATTTGACTTCTTCTTTGCCAATTTGGATGCCTTTAATATCCTTTTGTTGTCTGATTGCTGAGGCTAGGACCTCCAGTACTATGTTGAATAGCAGTGGTGATAATGGACATCCCTGCTGTGTTCCTGACCTTAGCGGAAAAGCTTTCAGTTTTTCTCCATTGAGAATGATATTTGCGGTGGGTTTTTAATAGATGGCTTTGATGATGTTGAGGTATGTGCCCTCTATCCCTACACTTTGAAGAGTTTTGATCAGGAAGGGTTGCTGTACTTTGTCAAATACTTTTTCAGCATCGATTGAGAGTATCATATGGTTCTTGTTCTTTCTTTTATTGATGTGTTGTATCACATTGACTGATTTGTGGATGTTGAATCAACCTTGCAGCCCTGGAATAAATCCCACTTGGTCGTGGTGAATAATCCTTTTAATGTACTGTTGAATCCTATTGGCTAGTATTTTGTTGAGTATTTTCGCATCTGTGTTCATCAAGGATATTGGTCTATAGCTCTCTTTTTTGATGGGATCCTTGTCTGGTTTTGGGATCAAGGTGATGCTGGCCTCATAAAATGAGTTTGGAAGTTTTCCTTCCACTTCTATTTTTTGGAACAGTTTCAGGAGAATAGGAATTATCTCTTCTTTAAATGTTTAGTAGAATTCCCCCAGGAAGCCGTTGGCCCTGGGCTTTTGTTTGTTTGGAGATTTTTAATGACTGTTTCAATCTCCTTACTGGTTATGGGTCTGTTCAGGCTTTCTATTTCTTCCTGTTTCAGTTGGGGTGTTTATAAGTTTCTAGGAATGCATCCATTTCTTCCAGATTGTCAAATTTGTTGGCGTAGATTTGCTCATAGTATTATCTTATAATAGTTTATATTTCTTTGGTGTTAGTTGTGATCTCTCCTCTTTCATTCATGATTTTATTTATTTGGATCCTTTCTCTTTTCTTTTTGATAAGTCGGGCCAGGGGTTTATCAATTTTATTAATCCTTTCAAAGAACCAGCTCCTAGTTTTGTTGATTTGTTCTATTGTTTTTTTTGGTTTCTATTACATTGATTTCTGCTCTGCTCTTTATGATTTCTCTTCAACTGCTGGTTTAGGGTTTCTTTCTTGTTCTTTCTCCAGTTCCTTTAGGTTTAGGGATAGGTTGTGTACCTGAGACCTTTCTTGTTTCTTGAGAAAGGCTTGTACTGCTAAATATTTTCCTCTCAGGACTGCCTTTGTTGTGTCCCACAGATTTTGAACCGTTGTATTTTCATTATCATTTGTTTCCATGATTTTTTTCAATTCTTGTTTAATTTCCCGGTTGACCCATTCTTTCTTTAGAAGGATGCTGTTTAGTCTCCATGTATTTGGGTTCTTTCCAAACTTCCTCTTGTGATTGAGTTCTAGGTTCAGAGCATTGTGGTCTGAAAATATGCAGGGAATGATCCCAATCATTTGATACCGGTTGAGTCCTGATTTACGACCGAGGATGTGATTTATTCTGGAGAATGTTCCATGTGCACTAGAGAAGAATGTGTATTCTGTTGCTTTGGGATGAAATGTTCTGAATATATCTGTGATGTCCATCTGGTCCAGTGTGTCGTTTAAGGCCTTTATTTCCTTGCTGATCTTTTGCTTGGATGATCTGTCCATTTCAGTGAGGGGAGTGTTAAAGTCCCCTACTATTATTGTATTATTGTTGATGTGTTTCTTTGATTTTGTTATTAATTGGTTTATATAGTTGGCTGCTCCCATGTTGAGGGCATAGATATTTAAAATTGTTAGATCTTCTTGTTGGGCAGACCCTTTGAGTATGATATAGTGTCCTTCCTCATCTCTTATTATAGTCTTTGGCTTAAAATCTAATTGATCTGATATAAGGCTTGACACTCCTGCTTTCTTCTGATGTCCATTAGCATGGTAAATTCTTTTCCACCCCCTCACTTTAAATCTGGAGGTGTCTTCGGGCTTAAAATGAGTTTCTTGGAGGCATCATATAGATGGGTTTTGTGTTTTTATCCATTCTGATATCCTGTGTCTTTTGACAGGGGCATTTAGCCCATTAACATTCAGGGTAACTATTGAGAGATATGAATTTAGTTCCATTGTATTGCCTGTAAGGTGACTGTTACTGTATATGGTTTCTGTTCCTTTCTGATCTACCACTTGTAGGCTCTCTCTTTGCTTAGAGGACCCCTTTCAAGATTTCCTGTAGAGCTGGTTTGGTGTTTGCAAATTCTTTCAGTTTTTGTTTGTCCTGGAAGCTTTTAATCTCTCCTTCTATTTTCAATGATAGCCGAGCTGGATATAGTATTCTGGGCTGCATCTCATTTAGTGCTCTGAAAATATCATGCCAGCTCTTTCTGGCCTGCCAGGTCTCTGTGGATAAGTCAGCTGCCAATCTAATATTTTTACCATTTTATGTTACAGACTTTTTCCCGGGCTGCTTTCAGGATTTTCTCTTTGTCACTGAGACTTGTAAATTTTACTATTAGGTGACGGGGTGTGGGCCTATTCTTACTGATTTTGAGGGGCGTTCTCTAAATCTCCTGAATTTTGATGCTCATTCCCTTTGCCATATTGGGGAAATTCTCCCCAATAATTCTCTCCAGTATACCTTCTGCTCCCCTCTCTCTTTCTTCTTCTTCTGGAATCCCAATTATTCTAATGTTGTTTCATCTTTTGGTGTCACTTATCTCTCGAATTCTCTCCTCATGGTCCAGTAGCTGTTTGTCCCTCTTTTGCTCAGCTTCTTTATTCTCCTTCATTGGTCTTCTATAGCACTAATTCTTTCTTCTGCCTCATTTATCCTAGCAGTGAGAGCCTCCATTTTTGATTGCACCTCATTAATAGCTTTTTTGATTTCAACTTGGTTAGATTTTAGTTCTTTTATTTCTCCAGAAAGGGCTTTTATATCTCCCAAGAGGGTTTCTCTAATATCTTCCATGCCTTTTTTGAGCCCGGCTAGAACCTTGAGAATTGTCATTCTGAACTCTAGATCTGACATATTACCAATGTCTGTATTGATTAGGTCCCTAGCCTTTGGTACTGCCTCTTGTTCTTTTTTTTGTGTTGAATTTTTCCATCTTGTCATTTTATCCAGAGAAGAGTATATGAAGGAGCAAGTAAAATACTAAAAGGGTGGCAACAACCCCAGGAAAATATGCTTTACCAAAATCAGAAGAGATCTCAAATCGTGAGGCGGGAGAAAGGGAATAAAAAGAGGTTCAAAATGGGAGAAAGAAAAAAAAAAAAAAAGAAAAGTATTAATAAAAAGAAAATGAATAAGAAAAACATAAAAAATAAAAAATATATATATTAGATAAACTAGTTAAAAAATGTAAGAAAATAAAGGGTAAATGTTTAAAAAAAAATTACCAGAAGGCGAGAAAAAAAAAAATGAAAAAGAAAAAAATTAAATTAGCTGCAAGACTAAAAAAAATCACAGGGAGAAAGCCATGAGTTCCGTGCTTTGCTTTCTCCTCCTCTGGATTTCTGCTGCTCTCCTTGGTATTGAAACTGTACTCCTTGGTAGTTGAACTTGGTCTCTGCTGGATTTCTGGTTGATCTTCTGGGGGAGGGGCCTGATGTAGTGATTCTGAAGTGTCTTTGCCCCAGGCGGAATTGCACCACCCTTACCAGGGGCTGGGCTGAGTAATCTGCTCAGGTTTGCTTTCAGGAGCTTTTGTTCCCTGAGCGCTTTTCGTAGAGTTCCGGAGGACGGGGAATGCAAATGGCGGCCTCCTGGTCTCCGGCCAGGAGGAGCTGAGAGCCCGGGGGCCCCACTCCTCAGTGCGCCCTCAGAGAACAGCGCCCAGTTACTCCCGTCTGCCTGACCTCCGGCCGCGCTCCGAGCTCACCGAGCCTGTGGCTGGTTCAAGGTAACCCCGAGCTGTGATCTTACTGTCGGCTCTATCTCTGTAGCTGGCTTTCCTGTTCCTATACGCGCAAGCTCTGCAACACTCAGACACCCATGATCCTTCTGTGACCCTGCGGGATCTGAGGCCTCGCTGACGCCGCGTGGGCTTCGCCCCGGTTTAGCCTCTGGAGCAATGTCCCTCAGCGGAACAGACTTTTAAAATTCCTGATTTTGTGCTCCGTTGCTCCGGCACTTGCCGGGAGCCGGCCCCTCCCTTGAGGTCTATCTTCTCGTCGCTTTGGATTCACGTCTCCGCCAGTCCTACCTTTCAGAAAGTGGTTGTTTTTCTGTTTCCAGAATTGCTGTTCTTCTTCTCTTCCATCTGTCGATGGATTTGCAGGTGTTCGCGCTTTTTAGATAAGCTATCTAGCTGATCTCCGGCTAGCTGAAGTAGTCTCAGACTGCTACTTCTCCGCCATCTTGACTCCTCCCTCTACCTACCCAATTTTTGGTGATTTGTTATAGTAGCCAGAGGACGCTAAATCTAATTCCATTTTCCAAGTTGCTATTCTTACATACAGAAAACTAAGTGAAAAAAGCCAAATAAATACCTTTTCTTCTGTCTTTTTTAGTTCTGTTTATACTCTATCTGCCTCTTATCAAGTGGTGCCAGAGGTAACAAATAAAAAAACGCAATGGAAGTGTAGAGGATCTTGTGTACCTGCCTGCGTATTGCCTGTGAAGTAGAGAACAATAGAAAGTATGACAGTATAACAGGATTTGACTGATATAATCATGACTGAAAATTGGACCTCTTATAACAGGAGCAAAAATAACTGCTATGATCCTAAAAGGGTGAAAAGTGCAGTCCTTTCTATTAGGCTCACAATTTTTCAAGTTGTATGTTTTCACCACTTTTGGAAAGTCCATTTTAATATTATAAGTATGATCATCTCCAAGGAGACTCTAGCACTGAATCTGTTGGCTGATACTGAGATGACGTAGCATACACAATTGTGCGTATTTTCTAAGTCAAACATGTAAAAGAGATGAAATCTGGAGATTCAAGACTGTGATACTCAACTTGGTATAAAGTAGTAGAGAGAATGACAGGTTTACTTGTGGGGGGTTGTTGTTGTTTTGTTTTGTTTTTCAAATTGCTCATGCACTTTAGGGATCTCATAGATGCCCCTGAGAGGAACATTCTTCACTGTATCCAAGAAAATTACTGCCACTGTGAGCTTTTTATTGAACATAATATATATTTTTCTTCATGCAATAAAAACAAGTATTAACTAGGGTTTAGTGTTCTGTTTATAAGTCTTGATTGTGGATATGAAAATATTTGCTAAAATTATTTATCTTTATCCCTAATACATTTATCATTTTTTTTTTTTGTATACACAGAGAAGATTTGTATAATATTTGCCACTCCTAGATTTTGCAAGCCTAGTGCTCAAAAGAATGACCATTTTCTCCTGGTGCATTTGTTTGCATTTCAAAAGACAATTACATCAGTATAAAAGTCTATGGCTTCATAGTTTTAACATTTAAGATTGCTGTGGTTGATAGAGGGTTCAACATTTTTCAAACACCGCTTCACAGAATGCTAGGAATTTTCTCTTTCTTCATGACTGAAAAAATAAATCATTCTGAGCTTTGTGTGGTAGACAGCACCTTTATCAATTCCATTAGCAGCTTTTAAGCCCCATATGCATGAACAGTAGGATACCCTATTCATTTGGTTGAGTGTTTTAAGTATGTTTTCAGTTTTGTCACCAGATTGGGAGCAAAAGTGGGATTTGGGGAGCACTGAAAATTAGCGAGTGATGAACTGAGAAGAAAGAGGTCAGTAAACTGATGATGGCAGCTTCTCAGTACTGAATTACATCCTCCCAATCTTCTTTTAATCACCATCTATTAAATAACAGGAGTAAATAAGTTCTGATACAATAATCAGGAAAAAAATGCTTCATTCTAAAGACGAAATTTTTGTACCACAAATCAGGAGTCCTGCTACTTGACTGTTGATGTAAACGTTGCAAAATATGGGTGGTGTAGGTTGAAAAAGTTTTCATACTTTTTGGTGATTTTTTAAAATTATTTATCATCCTTTTCAAATATTTTATTAATGTTTCTGTTTACAAACAGTTTTGAGGGTCAGATATGGTATTTTCTGAACATGACTAACAAATGTTACTCCATTAGTTGGGTTGGTTCCATGAGAGGTTTTGCCTCTTGTTATAAAATAAAATCTTGACAGTGTTATAATACATTGCTTTGTTCCCAGATAAATGTTGGTGCAAAATATATTAGGGGAGGAAATGAAAACCAAACTGTCTGGATGATGCTACAAAATGATTGACTTTATTAAAGGATGATCAGTTCCCTTAAGTATGTTAAAAATATGAAGAACTGAGACAAAGAGCACATTAGTCTTTTAATACAGACAGACAATGGATTCATTGTGGAGAGAGTGATCAGCAAAATGTTTAAGCTACAAGGTGAATTTCAGTAGCACATTTAAGGAAACTTTAATGCAATAGTGAAAAAAAAATAAAATAAGAAAAAAAGAAAAAGAAAGAAACATTAATCCAAATTTTGTTGAATGTTTTGAAAGTAACAAATGACTGCCCAAAGTAACCTAATTAGCACTCACTGTTTCTTCACTTGAGCTAGTTGAAAAAGCCTCTATCAGGCTCTGGACTGACAAGATTCTCACACTTTAAAAAGAAACTAAATCTTTGAAAAATGTTGGAAATGGAAATCTTTAAATGTTTCCACTTTTGCTTGGGTTTGGCAGTAAGGAAGGATATCAGCAAATATCATCTCAATCTCACATTAAAGGAAAAACTTAATGTCCACGGCCTTTGATAAAGTTGAAAGCCTCAATATTATTGAGTCAGTTATATCAAGTAACAGAATAAAATAACCAACAACCTAGAGAAAAATCTTAGAAAATGGAACCAGACCACTTGGGTAAGGGACAGTGATTTAAAATAATGTTAACTTATATAGTCAAAAATAGAGAAAAGATGGAGAATTTTAATAAACCTGAAATTTACAAAAAAAAAATCAAATGAATAATCTGAAATTGAAAAATAAAATAAGTGAGATTATAATTCAATAGGCTTTAGTAGCACACTAGACAGACCAGAAAAGAAAAGTAGTAAAGTAAAATGTAGTTCAGCAGAAAATAACAAATTGCAGGCTGGAAAGAAAAAAAAAAGTGAAGAAAAGGTCATAAGAATTATAAAGCATATGGAAGAAATATTTAAAATTCAGATATTTGGAGTCCCAATTATGGAGATAGAGGGGAAATTCATAAGCAGAGGGGGAAATCATTAAAAATTTCAATTAAATACAGGTATATTAAAAAAAATCATGAAAAGTTTATTTATTCTACAAGTTCAAAATAGGTTTAATATTTAAAATGAATCGCTATAATTCTTCACATTAACAGGGTATGAGAGGAAAATCATAAGTATAATGATAGTTGCCAAAAATATATTCAACAAAATTCACTAATTATTCAGGAATTTTAAAAATAATTAGCACACCAGGAATAGAAGGGAGCTTCCTTAATACAATGGAGTATCTACCAAAAATCCTACAGTAAATGGACTGTATAACAGTGATATAGTATAAGATTTCACTGTAAAACTAAGAGTTATAGAAAAGGTTTCTAAAACCACTTTATTCAACATTTCATTGGAGGAATTTTTGTGATGACGGGATAAGAAAAAAAATAGGGATTGAAAAGGAAGGAGTAACACTGTTATTATTCACAGATAACTTGATATAGTACATAGGAATCCATAAGTATATTAGAAAGAGAGTTAATGTGTGACTTTAAAAGGGTCACTGGGTTAAACATTGACATATAAAAATAAGTTGTATTTTTTATTTACAAACAATTAAGAAATGCAATTTTGAAAATATTATTTATTTAATAAAATACACTAAGAAACTTGTGGTAGACTTCTACACTAAGAAAAAATGTGATAAAATAAAGATAAACCAATAAAAGATAAAGATAAATGAAATAAAAATTTCAGCATGCAATTTGATTTCCACTTATGTAGAAATGAGATAATCAAGAATAGTAAAGATAATCTTGAAGAAATGAACCCTGTTGGAGGATATAATTGTTATTAAGAATTAACAGTAAACAGTAAGGTTGGGGTGCCTGAGTGGCTTGGTTGGTTAAGTGCTTGACTCTTGGTTTTAGCTCAGATAGTGACCTCGGGGTCCTGAGTTGGAGCCCTGACTGGGTCTCTGCCCTCATTGTGAGGTCTGCTTAAGACTCTCTCTCCCTCTCCCTCTGCCCTCCCCACTTGTACTCTCTCTCTCCCAAAAATTAAAAAAAAATAGTTATAGTTATTAGTATACATGGTATACCATATATGTATACTTTACATAGTGCTATATTTATTCAAGAATACAGAAATAGCTGATTGAATAGAATAAATAGTACAGAAACTGGCCTTATACAAGACAAAGATGCCTCTATAATACAATAAGGAAAAATACTCTTTTCAGTAGGTGCAATTGGGTTAATTATATACTTGCCTAGGAAAATATAAACTTAGCTATGCCATACCATACTGAAAATAATAATAATAAAATAAAATAATAAAAAAATCAATTCCAGATGCATTTAGACCTATTTGAATGATAGAGAAATATTTCGATAATAAAACATTTAAAACACATATTTATGACTTTGAAGTAGGCAAAGAGTTTTTAAACTGGCTGCAAGAAGCACGGATCCTATAAAAATATATATTGATTATTAACTCTATTAAACTTAGAAAATTTTGTTCATGAAAGGAACAGAGAGGGAGAGAAGGCAAGCTAAAGATTTGTATCCAGAATAAACAGAGTTCCTAAATATCAATAAGAAGAAAAAGACAATCTAAATATTATAAAATAAAGTTTGAACTTATTCTTTATAAGAGATTATATCCAAATAACCAAATAGCCTGTGTAAAGAATTTTAATTAATAGTCATGAGGAAAATAAAGAATAAATATATAATTAAACACCATAATGCACCTACCACAATAGTGGCAAAAAAATAAATAAAACATAAAAAAGATAATTTCAAGAGTTGGTAAGAATATGAAAAGCTCATCTACTAATGGTTAGAATGTAAATTGGCATACAATTTTAGAAAAATCTTTGTATTATTTAGTAAATCTGAGCACTCTCTCCCTCTGACCCAGACCAAGGATGTTCATGTCAATTTTTTCAAAAAGCTTTAAATAACTCAAATGTCCACCAACAATAGAATAGTGAACTATAGCTATAAGCAGCAATGTGATAAATTTCACACACGTAATGATGGTGAAAGAAGCTAGATACAAAACAATATGTGCTATTTGTTTTCATTTTTATAAAGCTCAACCATAGGCAAACCAAAGTAATGAATTGCTTTCAGAGGTGCAAAGAAGTGGGAGAGGATGAAATGCAGACTTCTGGGATAATGGTAATATTCTATACCATCATTTGGATTATAGGTCTATGTTCACTTCTAAAGCATCAGTGCATGGCACAATTTATAGTCCATGTACTTCTCTATGCATGTGTACTGTACTTCAGTTAACATTTTATTTTTTTTAATTTTTTTATTTTTTTTATTTATTCATTTGACAGAGAGAAATCACAAGTAGATGGAGAGTCAGGCAGAGAGAGAGAGAGAGGGAAGCAGGCTCCCTGCTGAGCAGAGAGCCCGATGCTAGACTCGATCCCAGGACCCTGAGATCATGACCTGAGCCGAAGGCAGCAGCTTAACCCACTGAGCCACCCAGGCGCCCCTTCAGTGAACATTTTAAAGAGTAAATTCAGATTTAAGTTAAATGGAAAAAGTATTTGTCCACTAAATTATTTTAATAGCCATGTCTACCTTCTGTCTTTTCTGTTGATTTCTGAAACCATCCATGTACAGATCCTAAATTTTTTATTAGTTTTATATTTAGAATAAATTTGGCATTAGCTAAATCATTTCCAGTAGGGTTAAAAAAAACCCACAGTGAATATCATCCTCAATGGGTATAAGCTGACAGCCCTCACTTTGAGATCAGGAACATGACAAGGGTGCCCACTCTCACCATTCTTGTTCAACATAGTATTAGCAGTCCTAGCAACAACAATCTGACAACAAAGAGAAATAGAAGGTATTCAAATTGGCAGTGAAGAAGTCAAACTCTCTCTCTTTGCAGATGACATGATACTTTATATGGAAAACCCAAAAGACTCCACTCCCAAACTACTAGAACTCATACAGCAATTCAACAATGTGGCAGGATACAAAATCAATGTACAGAAATCAGTTGCTTTCTTATACACTAACAATGAAAATACAGAAAGGGAGAATTAAAGAATTGATCCCATTTTCTATAGCACCAAGAACCACAAGATACCTGGAAATAAACCTAACCAAAGAGGTAAAGGATCTGCACTCGAGGAACTACAGAACACTCATGGAAGAAATCAAAGTAAGACACACAAAGATGGAAGACCATTCCATGCTCATGGATTAGAAGAATAAAATGGTTAAAATGTCTATATTGGATAGAGCAATCTATACTTTCAATGCCATTCTGATCAAAATTCCACCAGCGTTTTTCAAAGTGCTGGAACACACAATCCTAAAATTTGTATGGAACCAGAAGAGACCCCCAAATTGCTAAGGAAATGTTGAAAAAGAAAACCAAAGCTGGGGGCATCACATTGCCCGATTTCAAGCTTTATTACAAAGCTTTGATCACCAATATAGCATGATACTGGGACAAAAACAGACACATAGACCAGTGGAACAGAGTAGATAGTCCAGATATGAACCCGAAAATCGATGGTCAAATAATCTTCGACAAAGCAGGAAAAAATATCCAACATGTGTTGGAAAGGATGTAGAGAAAGCAGAACCCTCTTACACTGTTGGTGGGAATGCAAGTTGGTGCAGCCACTTTAAAAAACAGTGTGGAGATTCCTTAAGAAATTAAAAATAAAGCTTCCTTATGACCCTACAATTGCATACTGGGTATTTATCTCAAAGATACTGATGTAGTGAAAAGAAGGGTCATATGTTTCCCAATTTTCATAACAGCAATGACCACAGTTGCCAAACTGTGGAAAGAACCAAGGTGCCTTCAATGGATGAATGGATAAAGAAGATATGGTCCAAATATACTTTGGAGTATTATGCCTCCATCTGAAATGATGAATACCCAACTTTTGTATCAACATGGATGGGACTGGAAGAGATTATGCTGAGTGAAACAAGTCAAGCAGAGAGAGTCAATTATCATATGGTTTTGCTTATTTGTGGAGCATGAGGAATAACACGGAGGACATGGGGAGATGGAGAGAAGTGAGTTGGGGGAAACTGGAGGGGGAGATAAACCATGAGAGACTGTGGACTCTGAGAAATAAACTGAGGGTTTTGGAGGAAAGGGGGTGGGGGTTTGGGTGAGCCTGGTGGTGGGTATTATAGAGGGCACGTATTGCAAGGAGCACTGGGTGTGATGCATAAACAATGAATTCTGGAAAATTGAAAAGAAATAATAAATAAAAAATAAACAAACAAACAAATAAATAAATATTGATTGATTGATTGATTAGTATTTTACCGAGAATATATTTATCAGTATAGACCTCATGGAAGTAATATTGGGTTTTCCTTGCTAATGATAGAATATGTGTTATCACTTGTTCATATTTTTGGGTTTATATTTTTAATATTCTTTCTTAATATTTTATCTTATTGCCTTCGTCAATGAGTTCTTTACTTTTTTATTTATTAAAGTTTCTTTTTTATTTCAATATAGATGATACAGAATGTTACCTTAGTTTCAGGTATAAAACAGCAATTCAGCTTATCTATATGGCATGCTATGTTTGCCACAAGTACTGCTAATATCTATTATCATGCAATGCTATTACATCATCAATTATATTTCCTATGCTTTTCCTTTTATTGAAGTGACTTACTCTTCTATAACTGGAAACCCATATTACCTATTCCCCTTCAACCATTTTGCTGATCTCCATACCCCCTTACACTCTGGCCACCATCAGCTTGTGGTCCTTTGTTTTAATGGATACTTCATAATCTTTTTGTCTTGAAATATTGGAAAGCTACTTTTCATTTAAAAATTAATCTTTTGGGGCACGTTTTCACTTAAAAATTAATCTTGTGGCTCAGTGGGTAAAGCCTCTGCCTTCGGCTCAGGTCATGATCTCAGGGTACTGGGATCGAGCCTCTCATTGGGCTCTTTGCTCAGCAGGGAGCCTGTTTCCCTCCCTTTCTGCCTGCCTCTCTGCCTACTTGTGATCTCTTTCTCAGTCAAATAAATAAATAAAATTAAAAAAAAATTAATCTTGTAAGTAGCTAGGAAGCACATTCTCTTTTAACACCAACTATTTTGTGGTTGTCTTTCTTGTGTATCTAAGTATCCAATTTGATCATCTGAAAATGGTGGCAATTTTCTTTCTCTATATCCAAACTTTGTATTTCCAATTTCTTGTTTGTTTCTTTTTTTATTGCCTTGTTCATTCTGCTTATAAAAAATAATATATATTTTATCTTGATTAGGAATCCAGTGTGGTTTGTTCAGAGTCAATCAGAAAACAAGAATAGAGACTCGGATGGCAGACTGAAAATTAACAGGTCCATCTTCAATGGTCTTTTGACAAAGCATTATGTGGTGAAGAAGAGGTAAGAGGACGATAACCATTACAGTAATTGTAGCATTTGCTATACGGAGTGAAATGAATTGTTTAAAAATTGGCTACTTTCTTCCTAGAAACACATATTAAAGTTAGGGTAAACTATATCAAAATTTCTGAGTTAGGTCATTATTGGGGGAAACTGAGACCAGAAAATAAAAGTTTGTTTCACAAAATCTCATGATTAATCACTGTGAGGGTTAGATTTCCTATCTCCCAAACTAATACCTGGATAACAGAGTATTACAAAGTCATTTTATAAGCAAAGAGCAATTTAGTATGACTTAAATATAAACATTTTGATAAAACATAAGATTTAATTATCTTTAAAACAGTGCCTCTCTTTTGAGATAATTTTGGCTAATTTTTTGTCCAAAATAAAGTAGAGTTTAGCATCCCATGTGCACATAAAACAATCAGCCCTAAACAAATAGAATATTAGATGTACAGAGCTATTTAATTTCCTTATCTTTGAATAGCTATTAAATATATGAAAATTTATGACAACAAAAGAGTGCAGTTTTCTTTATTCTGAGCCCTACTTTTTAACATCTTTACAAAGAAAAAAAAAAACCCTAAAACTAAAGCAAATGGGTAAACTGCTTTTCAGGATGTTGTTTATTTATATATTCATTTATAAAGATTTGTTTATTTTTTTTTATTTGAGAGTGAGAGAGAGAGAGAGAGAGCTGCATGAGCAGGGGCAAGGAGGGGGAGAGAGAGAGAGAAGCAAACTCCCTGCTGAGTTTACTCATGACTCCATCTCATAACCCTGAGATCATGACCAGAGCTGAAACCAAGAGTCAAATGCTTAACCAACTCAGCCATCCAGGTGCCCCTGGGATGCTGTATATTTAATTATAAATGCCTCAGTTTGATGACTGAATTTTTGTTTTTATTTTTCTTTCATTTCTATCACATTCTGCAAAAGATGTATTAGACTCACTAAAATTAACATTAGGTCATGAATAGTGACGATTAACATTTCTGAACTTGTTTTTCAAAAATAAGAGAATTATAGGAGAAATAACATCAGGCTTTATTTATTAGCAAAAAAAAAAAAAGAAAGAAAGAAAGAAAGAAAGAAAGAAAGAAAAAAACATTTGCATTTGCATTTGGACCACAAATTCTGTAAGGTCAAGTAATATAAAACAAATTTTGGTAAAATTACCAACACCATGCATATTGTCATTTTGAAAGTAAGTCAAAATTCTAAACATTTGGGATACCTTGGTGGTTCAGTCGGTTAAGCCACTGCCTTCATCTCAGGTCATGATCCCAGGGTCCTGTGATCAAGTCCCACATTGGGCTCTTGCTCAGTGGGGAGCCTGTTTCTCTCTCTGCCTCTGCCTACCATTCTGCCTGCTTGTTCTCTCTCTCTGACAAATAAATAAATGAAATTTTTTTTTTTTTAAGGTTCTGGACATTATGGGTAGAGATAAGGCCTAAAACTTACTTGTTGTTGGACAGCTTATAAATTGAAAATTGAATCACCAGTGTTCATAAGGTAGTTAAATTGTTGACATTGTCTTTTCCCAGTCAAAATATGCTTATGCTTCTGTGCTTGAGAAACACAGATAATCAATTTCAATTTCTCTAAGCAATTTCTCTTTTTTTTCATCCTTTAATTATTTTGACCTGGAAATTTACCATTAATTAAAAAATAATGTATCTACACTGATATTTGGCAAACAATGGATCAATGTTACTGTGAGATGCATATATCATAGGCCATTTCCATTCATAAGCAGTTCAGTCATTTTAACTAAAAAAGCTGTACTTAATGGATGACTTAATATTCAAAATGGTAAATTAGTATGTGTTTGTTTTAATTGTGTTGATAGTCAAAGGCCAGAGAGCTGAAATAAATGAGAGAAGGTGAATGAAATCGGTAAGTAATAGGGAGTGGTGGGGAGTGTGGCCAACCAAAGAACAAAGAATCTGCATGAAGTGCCACTCAATATTTGAGTAGTACAGATTGTCACTATTCAAGAATGTGGGCAAATTGTTGCCAGGTCTTTCTGTTTCAAGAGAAGCTGATAATAAGGTTTTGTTTTTTTTTTTTTTTTTTGGATCCTCAAGATTTTATTGTCTTCCTAGTATAAAAAATATGAAGCTTAAAACTGGATCACTTGGCCCTTTCTATTCTATATCCTCCCAATTCAAAATGCTTGCATCTCTTAATAGCCATCATTCTCTTAGATTTGTAGTAGCTGGGCTCAATACATTCAAACCTTAGCACAATGTTACTTAGCTTTAACCATTTTCCAGAAAATTGGCTTATTCTGCCCACATAGCCACTCTGCTTCCTATCATAACACTGCTTTCCCTGGATATGAAGAGAATCTTTGCCTTTCTTGAACTGTGTCACTTTGTGATGTTGGTGCTTGCCACACTTCTTGCAGAAAGTCAGGCGACTTTTAGGAACATTTCCCTATTTGTAAGAGCTCTATTAGCACTGGAAAAAAGAGCCCCACATCTCTTTTTGTAAGAAAACATGGTGAGTAAAATAAAACATAGCTATAAACCAGATCCAAATCTCTCTCTTTTTGATAAATGAGGCAATACTCAAATATGTACTCTAATAAGTGTATAGTCTTAAGACATCTTTGTAAGTTAGTTGCATGAGCTCCCATTCTAATCTGTGAGTGACCAAGGGTTATTGCAAAAAATTACCCTTGGCTGGGGACTAGTTTGTCATAAAAACTTGAGACCTAAGAACAACTGTGCAGTGCTGGCTTGCCAGGGAAGAAAACAAAGATTGTTATCCTAGTCCTTACTGGTGGGGAGATAACTTCTCCCTACATATATCTTACCAAGGTATCCTCCTGGGATTTCCAAACATTTGCTCTTAAGAAGCCCAAATTGAGTGTACTGATAATGACAAAAGGGGGACTGAGGCATGGAATCATAAGGGACTTTTATGTATACTTGAATTTTAAGTCTTTTAAGAACATTTGGGGATTTCCCCTCTTTTTCATGACATATCTGTGTCTGTGTATGAAAATATTTTAAAGGATATTAAAATTACTCTCCTAAGAAAATGGGCCAGTTTATTTTGTGGCTTCCTAGAGAAAACAAAGAATCCCTGAGCATGGTAGACTGGAATAGTCCATAATGTGACTCCAAAGCACTGGTCCAATGGAGTGGCCAAGGCCATTACAAACCAGAAAATATCATTACTATTTTGTAGCTCCCATCTACATTTCCAGTTTTTTCAAGCTCTGAAGAAAGCCAGGCAACTCATCACCAAAAATATGTTATTTCCAGAAACCAGTTACAAACTGAATAGCACTAGTCTGCAACTTAATAAATGAAGCATAGTTTTATTTGCTCCATTGTCACATTTGTTACAGCCAGTGGTGGTATGTATGCCAGAATTATCTCGTATAAATAAATAAAAGGCTAAAAAGTATGCTCTTTTATAAGTCCTTGAACATTACATAGGAAAAAGGAGAAGTTAATATGAGCAATATTGGCTTTTAAGAAAAACAGACTCTAGCAACTATTTCAAAAGGCTAGCAACCTTACTTTTTATTTATTTCAATCCCCTTAGCTATTATGAATTATTTAAACGATGTATATTTATACTGTATGAAACCCGATAGTGTGTTTATCTAGACACAAATTATAGGACAATGTATTTCGTGTAGAAGTCCACTTTTGATGTCTATTTTTCACACTAAAAATCTTGAACCAGCATGGGTCAACAGTCTAAAAGTTGTACTAGTCCTTTTTATTGCAGCATAAAATTTGAAATATTTCTATGGAACATTCAGAAGGCGAGTAATCTGTTATAGTGTGCATGAAGATTTTTCTTTTTCCTGTACTCTTGCATTCCTGTTTTTTGTGTAGATATAGTGAGTAATGACAAAATGACATCTAAGTATGTGTATGTTCGCATTGTGTATGACATGACTTCTTAGAGAATATAAAATTATATACAATAGTAGATAAGATAAATAGTTCTGGAGTTAAAATGGGTAGTTTGTCCAAGTAACTCATTTTGAACACTTACCATTTGTGTGGCTTTGAAAAAGTTATCTAACCTCTCCAGGCCTTACTTTCTTCAAATGTAAAATGATAAAAATGGAAATTTCTGTTCCAGAAAGTTGTTACCAGAACGGAGCCAGGTGAACCATCGGAAGTACACCCACGTGCTCCTTGTTAACTCCTATTATTATAATTAGCATTTAGTATTGATCTAAATGAATATGGGCAGTTGGCTTTTATTGAATCATTTATTATAATGTCATTGTCAACCCTCAGTACTGAAATTTACTGTTATCTCACAAAACTTACTTCACCTCTCTGAGCCTCAGATACTTATCTGTAAAATAGTGTTAATAATATGACCTCTCTTGTTCTGGTGTCTTGAGGATAATGAAGATGACATCTGTCAAGTGTTTAGAACAGGGAAGCATATGGTAAATGGTAAACAGTATTAGTTAACATAATTCTTTTTTTTCTACTAAAAGACTATAATCCAATGAATTAGGATTCAGTATTCTCATTTAATTTCTCTTCTTTCTATTATGCACTTTTTCAATTTCAAAGAAATTTCTTACATGAAAGTTAGTCATTATTTTCCCTTATACCAGCTATTAAAATTTTTCTTTCATACTAATAGGTAAAAAACACTGCATATTTGTCTTTGCTTTCTACCTCAAGACAAAATGGTTTTTGTTCGTTTGTTTGTTTTTGGTTTTGGTTTTTGGTGGTTTTTTTTTTTGTTTTTTTTTTTTTTGTTTTGTTTTGTTTTTTTACATCATAGGAGCATGGATGACTGGGTTGTTTCTTTACCGCTGCTATCCTCCATCAAGACCATACTGTTGAAACACATGAGTTGAAATTCACAGTAGACCATTGTTCTTAGCTAATAAAACACAGATGAAAAGCAGACCATTTGACTGCTATTGTATTTGTCAAACCAAACAAGCTGTTGCTTGAGTAGTATTAACTGACTGATGCAAACCCTTAGAAAGAAACTCCAGCACTGGCTGGCCCTGCTGGACTCAGGAGCCCTCCAATGGCAGGAGATCCACCACTTACACAAAGTGACTACATACCCTAGAAGCCCTAAGGAAGATCTAAGTGTGAGGACAAGGAAATGAGTCAGTGGCCAGTGATCTATAGAGTTTTCTCTTTCTACATGACAAATCTATTCAACCCTACCTATCTTTGTACAAGTGCACCTCCAAGTGATAGTATCAAAGCCCATTTTGTAGGTGTTCTTTTAATCTCCAAATCTCAGCATTTTATCTTTTTATATGTTTTACTGGTCTTTCTCCACTTCTACATTATATCATTTATAAATAAGAATATGTATTTTGAACTCTAAATAAATTAAATATTTACAATAATGGAATTTTTATTGCCTTCAAGGTATACTCAATGTCTTTGAATATAACAGGTAATGGTTAACTTTTTTTTTTTTTTTTTTGGTGGGTAAGTGATAAAAGAAACATGTAATTCTGTGAACTTAAAAGTAATCTATCATGTTTTACTGCCTTTATCTTTAGGTTATTCCTCAAAACAATCCTTTCCCAATATTTATAATAGTCGTTTATTGTTTCATATTGTTATTGCATATTGCCATAACAAAGTACTTAAAAGGAAGCACTCATACTCCATTCAATGTACACTTTAATTCAGTTTGTCAAGTATATTTGCAGAAATTAAATTGTCAGCAGGATGTGACTGATCATGTAAGTGCAGTTTATAATCTCAATGATTGTTAGTCATGTCTATTTATGTTATTAAATGTTAATATGATTCCTCCATCATTTATGTTATATTTTGTTCAATAAATATACATGGACAATCTGCAAAATGGGTTAATTTTCACAGTGTTTCATTCAATTTTCTTCTGTAATATTCTTTTATATCTCAGGTACTCACACACTGCTTGTGCAAATATTGATAAAAATATTTAGAGACTATACATGTGTGAATTAATAAAAGAAGCAGATACCTAGTACCTTAGGTATAGTATCCTTGTTTCTTGGCAGTGGCAAACAGTTCTCCTCACCTTTTTCCTACCCTCCATATACCCCTGCCTCTCTGTAGAACAAGGAATTATAAAGGGCCTAGAGTTTCTTTGGCTTTAGGAATATAGGAAAATTTCTTAGTATGTATGTCTCACTTTCCTCATTTATGAAAAGGAAATGTAACTCCTTCCTCCTCAGGTTTGCTCTGAATCTAAAATGAAAGGATGTGGGGTGACAGGGTGGCTCAGTGGGTTAGGCCTCGGCCTTTTGCTCAGGTCATGATCTCAGGGTCCTGGAATCAAGCCCTGCACCTCGCTCTCTGCTCAGCACGGAGCCTGCTTCCCCCCTCTCCCTCTGCCTGCCTCTCGGCCTGCTTGTGATTTCTCTCTGTCAAATAAATAAATAAATAAAATCTTTAAAAAAATAAAATGAAAGGATGCATATAAGATAAATAGCACAGAATAGATGAATTTAATTCTCCTCCTCCTTTCTCATTTTGTTGAATCCAGTAATTAACAGTCACAAGAGGATCCCTTAAATATAAATTTAATTTGAGATGCAATTACAAAGATACATTGGCCTCTGAAAGAGAAACGGATGCTTGATGAAGGTGATTCTTACTGGAGTGGATAGAACCGCATGGAAGATTAGAATCTTCAAAGCCATGAGTGTAATATCAGCACACCGGTTCTTGCAGAGACAAACTGCCTGGCATTTAGGGATTATAATACAAAAAAAAAAAATTCATAGATTCATAGTAGATTAAGAAATACTCTGGAGCAAACTAATCACATTTTTTTAAATGATAGAAAAAAAGGGAAAGAGAATACTGCTTTTTGGTTGTAAATTTAACTAACTGAAAGAATAGAGCTTACAACAGCTTTGGTAAGTTAAAAGTACACTGAACTTCTCAAAAGTTACAGTGGATTTTGGAAGAGAAATCCATGATTTCACGTCATTCAGGACTATATATGTTAGTGTGAGGAAACTAAAAGAATGAAACCTGTACCATCTAAGCCATGTCTGGCTAAGAGAAAGACACACCATCCATGATTAAGTTTAGTTAGATGGCCAGGGGATGGGGTACTACCTGGAATCATGATGTGTTCCAAGAGAAAATTATAATTTTAAAACAATTATTATATCTAAGGAGAATGGGGGAGGGGATAAGTTAGGATGACAGATGGATAATTTGGAGAAAAAATAGAATACAAAAGTTTGGAATAGAGTAAAAAATGAGAGATTCATACACGTGTGTAAATAAATGTGTTTGGTGAAAATTGCAAAATCCATTTGGAAGAGGTAATCTTCCAAATCTGAAAAGTGAATTGCTTTCTCAATCTCATTTTTTTAAATTGTGTTACATTAGCCACCATAAAATACATCATTAGACACAACAGGGGGAGTACCCTTACCAGTGGTAAACTAGGGATATGTGCCCCCCAACACACACACAAACAAAAAAGTGAGAATTTTTTTTTTCCAAATTGACAGGTCAAGGCCAACCCTTGACAGAGGCAAAAATGGAGTGTCTCTCTCCTTTGCTTAATCATCTGACCTGACCAAAATTGTGCTCCATGCTCAACTAATACAGAGATAGGGCTATAGCATTTCTTCTCATTTAAAATATCAGACTGAGTTTGGAAATTTGGTATGATTTGAGAAAGGGGGTGAAGATGTAGGGAAGGTGGTTTTATATTCACTGCACAAATACTACCTGCTCATCTGGAACAATCCAGTGAAGCTGGAGGTTGCAAATGAGAAAGGAGAATCACAGGGGTCCCTATTAAATTCAGCTTCTACTCTTGATTCAGTTTTATCACTGGCTAAACAAAGCTTGGTTTTCAGGGATTCAGATTTCATGAGTCCAGACCAAGTTCCTTCTACTCAATGAACTGGGTCAGTTTGTGACCAGTCTAACTTAAAATCTATGAGTATGACTTATTTAATCTGTTGGGCAGATTAAGAGTCATTGAGGATTCCAAATCCTCATTTACCTTTCATTCTCTAATGCTCTGCTATCTCCAGCATGAGTGTAATTTGACTCACACACGCTTGGAATCTCCAGATGGTTTTGCCTCTAAGATACACTCAGTGTATTTCGGTTCCTACATTCATCATTTCATACTATCCTTGATTGAAACTGGACTTGAACAGAACTCTCCTGAGTTACCTCAGAGCTGAAAAGCTTAATCTAGTCACAGTTTATTAATGGTGACAGTAATACATAATGAAATGCCATTAATTCACACATGTAATATTGGTTTCTAATTTGAGGCATCACATCTAATTATCAGTAGATTAGTTACTCAGATTCATAGCCTGGTGACAATGGGGAAAATGTGCCTACTTCTACTACCTGAACTGTCAGAAAATAGAATGATGTCTATTTCTTATGAGGGCAACTATGAAATCTCTGAAGCCTTCACATCGTTATAGATTTATGGCTCAGTCCATAAAGAGCTCAGGAAAATCAGCTCTGCTGCTTGTTATTTCTCTGTAGCTCTCATCCCAGACTGTGCTTGTAAAGAGCTTCGTCTTAGAAAAAGCACTTTATTTCAGTGCAACAGTTAGAGGCCATTATCCTGCTGGATTTGGGAGTAAAAGGGCATCAAAACATGGCAGCCATATTTCTAAAAGCCCTGACTTCTGAAAGTATAAAGGAGTTCAACATTTGATCAACCTTTTAGGGGGCATGCTTCTTATTCATGGCATGAATTCCTAACCTCTGACACCGCGTTTGCTTAGCTAACATGGAGCGTTTGCACCCCAGAGCAATCTGGCTTCCACTTACAACTATTGTATAAGGCTAGTTTCAGAAAGTGCTTTTGAATTCTGGGAAACTACAGTCACAGACGTATTGAAGTTACAACTACATATTCACAAAGACTGGCCTCTTTACAAAGGACTCTAAATGTTTGTAGCAAACATTGTGTATCTTGGCTTCAAAGCACCCACAGCCAGTCAGCGGGGAAGTATGCGGATGTCAGGTAAACATAATCAAACCATTTGTGGAAAATGTGAGAGAAGAAAGAGGAAGGGTAATGAAGCAGGGAAACATCAAGGCTGTTTCCCAGTCTATTTAGCTAGATTGTCTGTCTCTAATTGTTTTTCTCCCTGGAGGTTAAAAATAGGAAAAAAAAAAAAAAAAAGGAAAAAAAAACAACAACAACAGAAAAGAGAGAGAGAAAGAGAATTTCAGTATGATAAAACTAAGCTTTATCATTACCGCTTTCGATTCCTTCACAAAGAAATATGTACGTCATTATAGTTGTACCCAATAGCAACTCCATAGCCAAGGATCTGTCAGCAGGTCCATTACAGACCCTTATTTTTGAAGGTTTCTATTTCAAAGTAAAATATTTGCTTTAGAGTAGAACTGGGATCAATATTCTCAACCCAGGAGCATTTCGCTTTGTTCCTTGCTTTAGGAGAATCTTCAAAAAGTGTTGTCAGTTTTTTTCTGAAGATTTTTATTTATATCTTACATGATATGAAGATTCTCAAAATTAAGGTTCAATTTATTATCTAGAATATAATGATAAAAGTGGTAATACTGTAAACTCAAGTTTTTCTTTCTATCATGATGAATGCAGCTGAATGTGAATCATCTATGAAAATGGGAAATAGGGGTGACATGGGTAAATAGAGCACCTAATAAATTCCAAAACATCTTGTAAGTCATTTACTTCTTTCATTGTCAACAGCCCTCACCAGCTATCAATCAGACTGGTAAACTTGACCAAAGACGATATGATTTCTACCAACTTTCAGAGGTTTATTTTATACTATTGTACAAGAAAATGGGCATTACTATTGTGATTGTGTGATATGTGAATATGTAATGTGAACATGTGAATATGTAATATGCAATAAAAAGAAGAAGAATTCAACAGTGGTCTAAAATGAGACCCATAGCTCAGGCTCATGGACTATCTTTGAGGAAATCCCTGAGTCCCTGATACTTACTTATGTAACAGGTTTTGTTTATGCACATGCATGTATATAAATATGCCTCAGTAGGAATCCTATATATATTTTTTGTATATATATATATAGTATTATATGTATTTATATATTTTGTGTATATAAGATTATATATATGTTGTATATATGCATGTATATAAGTATGCCTAAGTAGGAATATATATATATTTCTATATATTCTCTATATATATTCTATATATAATATATATTATATATATATCTATTTCTATATATTCTATATATATAGAGAGAGATTTTTTATGACAAAATCAGCTATTTAGTGTCAATGATCTAGAAATTTCATTAATTATTTTGTGAACAAGTTATATATGACTATATTCTAGTGAAACGAACCTAGTACTATTTAGCACCTAGTACTTCAAAAAAGTACCTGTACCTCTACTAAAGCCTAATGTAATCTGAAATGTTTTTCAAATGTATACTTCACAGGTAAGTATTCATCATTTTATGCAAGAAAGAAAAATAGTGAGACTATGAAATTGTAAGTTAATTTCTTGGGCAAAGAAAACACCTGTGAACAAAAATGTTGAAGATAAACATTTACAAAAATCACAGCTAATGGAAAAAAATGTGTAATAAGAAAAAAGATATCTATGTCCTAATTCCAATGGCGTGACTTTGGGCAATAACAGACTTTCTGGGACTCATTATCCTCATGTGTAAAATAAGGTTGCTTATGGGTCTAACAACATATTATTGCAAGACTTGATAAATTAATGTGGGTATTCATTTTTTTCCGATACCAATTTGTGTTAAAAAACTCAATGAAAAGGCTGATCTTAATTAAATTTGCTCAGAAATATTCAGGCAAATTTTCAATCTTTTTTTTTTTAATTTCTTTTCAGTGTAACAGTATTCATTGTTTTTGCACCACACCCAGTGCTCCATGCAATACGTGCCTTCCTTAATAACCACCACCTGGCTCCCCCAACCTCCCACCCCCCCTTCAAAATCCTCAGATTGTTTTTCAGAGTCCATAGTCTCTCATGGTTCACCTCCCCTTCCAATTTCCCTCAACTCCCTTCTCCTCTCCATCTCCCAATGTCCTCCATGTTATTTGTTATGCTCCACAAATAAGTGAAACCATATGATACTTGACTCTCTCTGCTTGACTTATTTCACTCAGCATAATCTCTTCCAATCCCATCCATGTTGCTACAAAAGTTGGGTATTCATCCTTTCTGATGGAGGCATAATACTCCATAGTGTATATGGACCACATCTTCCTTATGCATTCGTCCGTTGAAATGCATCTTGGTTCTTTCCACAGTTTGGTGATCGTGGCCATTGCTGTTATAAACATTGAGGTACAGATGGCCCTTCTTTTCACTACATCTGTATCTTTGGGGTAAATACCCAGTAGTGCAATTGAAGTCATAGGGAAGCTCTATTTTTAATTTCTCAAGGAATTGCCACACTGTTCTCCAAAGTGGCTGCACCAACTTGCATTCCCACCAACAGTGTAAGGGGGTTGTCTTTCTCCACATCCTCTCCAACACATGTTTCCTGTTTTGCTAATTTTGGCCATTCCAACTGGTGTAAGGTGGTATCTCAATGTGGTTTTAATTTGAATCTCCTTGATGGCTAGTAATGATGAACATTTTTTCATGTGTCTGATACCCATTTGTATGTCTTCATTGGAGAAGTGTCTGTTCATATCTTCTGCCCATTTTTTAATATGATTATCTGTTTTGTATGTGTTGAGTTTGAGAAGTTCTTTATAGATCCTGGATTTCAACCTTTTGTCTGTACTGTCATTTGCAAATATCTTCTCCCATTCCGTGGGTTGTCTCTTTGTTTTGTTGACTGTTTCCTTTGCTGTGCAGAAGCTTTTGAGCCTAATGAAGTCCCAAAAGTTCATTTTTGTTTTTGTTTCCTTTGCCTTTGGAAACATGTCTTGAAAGAAGTTGCTATGGCTGATATCAAAGAGGTTATTGCCTGTTCTCCTGTAGGATTCTGATGGATTCCTGTCTCACGTTGAGGTCCTTTATCCATTTTGAGTTTATCTTTGTGTACGGTGTAAGAGAATGGTCGAGTTTCATTCTTCTACATATAGAAAAATTTTCTATATGTCCAATTTTCCCAGCACCATTTATTGAAGAGACTGTCTTTTTTCCACTGTATATTTTTTCCTGCTTTGTCGAAGATTATTTGACCATAGAGTTGAGGGTCCATATCTGGGATCTTTACTCTGTTCCACTGGTCTATGTGTCTGTTTTCATGCCAGTACCATGCTGTCTTGGTGATCACAGCTTTGTAGTAAAGCTTGAAATCAGGTAACGTGATGCCACCAGTTTCATTTTTGTTTTTCAACATTTCCTTAACAATTCGGGGGTCTTTTCTGATTCCATACAAATTTTAGGATTATTAGCTCCAGCTTTTTGAAAAATACTGGTGGAATTTTCTATACTTCCTAGAACAATCTGTACTTTTAATGCCATTCCGATCAAAATTTTCTATCATTTTGGTTGTAATTTCTGATTAACGTTGGGATGGGTATCTTATTTTGATTTTCTTTGCTTAATTATTGTTTTTTCTTTGTTTGTCTAAGGCCACATAAATGTAGAAAACAATATTTGTTTCTCTTTTTCTCTATAAGGCTTAATGGTGACCTGTAACTGACAGCAAATATCACAGAATCAAATAGAGGGCATAGTGAAGCTAACAAACTTGTCTGCTAATCTTTGAAAAGTTAAGGTATACATCAGAGGTGCAAGGATACATTGGAAACTCAGCCTGATGCTCCTGAATGAAATTAGAAGGGAAAAAGAAGGATGAATGGATAGAAGTATTAAATAAATCTCTGTACTCTTGGACAAGTTACTTAACTTCTCTGTTGCAATTTATACACCTGTAAAATGAGAATAACAGTATCTAAATCATAATGTATTATGATATTGATATTATGTTATTATGATTATGATATTATTATACTGACAGCATAGCCTTTGAAAATATATACTGGAGTATATGGAATATATGAATATATACTGGAAGAAAAAAACAAAAATGAATAAACAAACAAAATCATTTGCTCTACTAGTAGTGTCTTTGATTTAAGGGTAGTCTGTTTGCTTCTTCCTATTTCACTTACTGCCACTTCCAGAAGGCGCATCGGAGAAGGAGACACAAATAAGTCAGCTGCAACACAGTGGAGCAGGGGATGACAGTAGAAAAGACTGTCTCCCGGAACAACTCCTCGGTCCCGTGTTTATTAGATAATAGATGGTAATTAACAAAGAAGCCAAAGAAGACTACACATTAATCATATGCTTTGTAGATGAAAGAGAAAGAAGGCAAAGTATATCTGGTCAAGCTGTATAAAACTCATAGTTGAGCAGCACATTCAAAGCAATCATCTAATTGGCCACAGGTGCTCTCCAGGGAAGGGGAGATAATGGAAAATGAAGCAGGTGGTTCTGTCCTGAGTGAGCCAGGCATCCCCAGCTTCTGGGCTTCAAGATCATATATCGTCCTCTCCCCAGAGGTCTGTGGCCAGTACATGTTTTTCTTAAGACTATATCTAAGCATGCTTGGTAACTAGTACAATTTCTTCTAAGTTATGTTTTAAGTAATACATTGTTCTAAGTAACAGTTACAACTTACCACATGTATGTTTCAGGAAAATGCTTCAACTGGATGTTAGTTAATACACATTTGCTTATGTAGTCACATTTCAGATGCTTTATTTTATGTGAGTATTAAAAAACAAACAACAACAACAACAACAACAACAACAACAAAACACAAGTTGGGGCACCTGGGTAGCTCAGTGGGTTAAAGCCTCTGCCTTCGGCTCAGGTCATGATCTCAGGGTCCTGGGATCGAGCCCTGCATCAGGCTCTCTGCTCAGTGGGGAGCCTGCTTTCTTTCCTCTCTCTCTCTCTCTCTGCCTGCCTCTCTGCCTTCCTCTCTGCCTACTTGTGATCTCTGTCAAAGAAATTTTTTAAAAAGTCTAAAACACACACACACACACACACACGTTAATTGAAATAGTCTTTTTTCCCAGAGCAAAGTATAATCTTTGCACTAATTTTTAAAAATATTTGTATTCTATACATTAAAGTTTTGGTATTTGGAGACACTTGGGTGGCTCAGTTGGTTAAACCTCTGCCTTTGGCTCAGGTCATGATCATAGGACCCTGGGATCCAGTCCTGCCTCAGGGCCTTTGCTCAGCAGGAAGCCTCCTTTTCCCTCTGCCTGCTGCTCCCCCTGCTTGTATGCTTGATCTCTCTCTGAAAAATAAATAAATAAATCTTAAAAAATCTTTAAAATTTTTATGTTCCTTAGTTTATAATTCTATGCCTGTCTAGATCTGAATTTTAAGGACTTCCAACATTTGTGAAGGCACAGAGTGATGATTATAAACCATCAAATCAATGGTCTTAGTATTCAGTTATTTCAACTCCACCCTCAACCCCCATTCAACACTGTTCTATAAAGCTATTGTAGTAAGAATCATAAAAAGTACATTAAAATTTCATCTGATGTTGATTTTGCTTTTGAGTATATATATCTCAAGCAGCTTAGATGTTTATGGTTGCTTGTGCCTTATTGTATTTAGTTAATGCACTTAATCGCTTGGCTGAAAATGCATGTAATGTTCTAGGGTTTTCATGGGAGTAGTCCTTATTTTATCCATCATTATTCTACTCTTTTTGTTAAGAAACACAGTCACCTCCCTTTTCTTTGTATTAAGTTCAGAGAACACATAACTCTCACACAATATTTATTTCATTTCTCTCAGTTTTAGTTCCTTAGTGCATTTTTCTCCTATAATCTCTCTTCTTCTCTTTTATTTAAATCTTTCATGAGGATATGTATAAATATAATAACATGTAGTATATATTTTAATTAAATATTAAAATATATTTGATGTTTTATGTATTTTATAGTAGATATATTCAATAAAATATATAATTTATAGATTAAAACTTAAAAAATGACTTAAATATGAATATATATATTCATATATATGTATGTACGTACATACACCCACACACACACACACATACACACACCCATCACCCATCAGCTCTTTCTAGAAGTTTGCCAAGGTATGTTATCTATTGCTGTAGAAGAAATTAGCTCACAATTAAGCAGGTTAAAACAACAAATTAACACTCTCACAGAGTTTTTGAGGTTCTATATAGTTCTGGCTCAGGATCCATCATGAAGTCACAATCAAGGTGTTAGCCCACATTGTATTTCTCTGAAGGCTTGGCTCGTGCTGGAAGATCCACATCTCAGCCCACTAACATAACTGTTGGAGGGAGCTTCAGTTCCTTACTATTTTGTCTCTTCATGCCGTGTGTGACCTGGCTGGCTTTCCCAGAAAGATTGATGCAAATTTGAAAGTGACAAAGATGGAAGCCACAGTGTCTTTATAATCTAATTTTGAAAGACACATATCATCACTTCTACTGTATTTTATTGGTCAGATAGACTAAATTATAAGTCCTTGAACTATATAATCGTGTATCTAGGGAGAAAAGAATTCATGATTATCTTGAAAGCTGGCTCCTATAACCAGCATTAAAACCAAATATACAGATAATAACTGGATTTTTCTTTAACACTTTCTGTCTTATAGGGGGAGAAAACACTTTTGACTGTGTGTGTGTGTTTTAGTGAGATATAATTCATATACTATAAAATTCAACCTTTTAAATTTTACAACTCTTCTGTTGTTGTTGTTGTTTGTATATTCACAAAATTGTGCATCCATCACCACAATGTAATTATGGGATGTTTTCTTCACTCCAAAAGAAATTCTGTACCAATTAGCAGATTAGCAGTCACTGCATATCTTTTCCTTCCTCCTGTTCTTAGAAACTACTATTCTACTTTCTTTATTTACAAATAGAGCTTTTCCATCATTTGATGTAAATGGAATTACACAATATGTGACTTTTGGGGATAGTATCTTTCACTTAGCTTAACGATGTCAAAGTTTTTTGAGGTTACAGCATGTAAAAGCTTTTCTTTTTTAGGATATACCACATTTTATTTGTCTATTCATTGGTTGTTGGACATTGGATTGTTTGCACATCTTTGATACTGTTAATAATACTGCCGTGAATATCTATGTACAAGTTTATGGATGGACATGTGTTTTCTTTTTTTTTTTAAAGATTTTATTTATTTATTTGACAGAGAGAAATCACAAGTAGATGGAGAGGCAGGCAGAGAGAGAGAGAGGAAAGCAGGCTCTCTGCTGAGCAGAGAGCCCGATGCGGGACTCGATCCCAGGACTCTGAGATCATGACCTGAGCCAAAGGCAGCGGCTTAACCCACTGAGCCACCCAGGCGCCCTGTGTTTTCAATTTATATGCCTATGAGTGGAATTGTTGGATCATGTAGTAACTAAGTATACTACTTTGAGGAAATGCTAGATTATTTTCCAAAGTTGTTGCACCATTTTAAACTCTCATGGACAATGTATGACAGTTGCCCATTCTCTACACTCTTAAGAACATAATAACAATTGCCTTTTTTATTTTTGCTGTCCTCATGGTTAAGAAGTGATATCTTACTATAGTTTTGATTTACCCTTCTCCTTATATGTGCCTTTTGGTAAAGATGTATATATACATCTCTATTCAAATGTGCAGCTTTTCAACCAATAAAAGAAAGGAAGGAAAGAAAGAATAAATGAATTAATGAAAAAATGAAATGAAATGAAATGAAATGAAATGAAATGAAATGAAATGAAAAAATACTGAATTCAAGATACACGTGTTCACATTCTCATATAAATACACTATATTTATTCAATAAGAATCCTTCAAAAATTGACTCATATGTTAAAAAGGTGACTCATATGTTAAGTTCCTAAGTAATCTAATTTAGGCTGGAATTGATACTCAAGACATTCATTGTTTTAATTTAGTGTATTAAATAGAAGACAAATGATATTACCATCAATCCTGAGTTCCAAACCAAAATCCCACTTGAACTTGCTAAGTTCCAGTAGGAAGAAAAGCAGAGCAGAATGTCTGGATTAGGAACATAGGGTCAAGATTAAATTATCCATACTGAACAAGAATCCATACTGGACAGATAGAAACAAATGATGTTGCTACAAGACAGGGTTGGTAGTTTCAGACTCAAATCATCCATGTTAGAAAATAGGATAAAAGGGTATAGTCATAAGGAGTAAAAAAACCAACTTAGGATCAAATAGAGGAAAAGGGTTAAAAATCAGTGTAATAAGACTGTGGCTGCTGAATATATGTCAAAGATAGTGTGGAAGTGCACTGCCTGGATCTCCGTTCTCAGAACTGGATGATCAGCTGTAAGGAGTTCACTGCACTAACACCCTACACCTGCCTTGTGGATAGAACACAGCATTTGCCTGAGGCTATGCTCTTCCCAAGGGAACCCCCAGCCAAAGGCTGAGCATGGTGGTGATATTAAGCCCAACCAGCTCTGCCCTGTGCAGGACTCCCCTTCCAGGAGACTTTGTGCTTGAACTCCCACAGGGGTGTGTTGAGACTTTTTCAGAGTTGCAATGCAGGCTGAGACTTTGTATACCCAGCAGATATCAGACCTGTAGAATTATCTGAAGGATTTCAGGAAGCCTACTCCTGTTACACTCTTCCCTTATTTCTCATCAGCATTCCCGCCAATAAATTCCTTACACTTCCAACTCTGCCTTTACGTTCTTGATGTGCCAACTAGAGGAACAAACAGGTACAAAGGCTGCCAGTTTTGTTTTCATATGAAGCCCTCTAAAATTTGCTGTCTTCTGGGATGGTAGTACAGAGGAGGATTTTGAAGATACTGAAAAGCATGATTACATCATATATAGGAACTTAAGCTTCTGTGGAATCTTTATGTTTCTAGCACCACCATTTATCTTTTATGCTATTTTAAACACTTTTATGTAAACATTCTTAAATACAATATACCCCAAAAATAAGAAAATAGACTTCCCTTAAGGATTTGGGGCCTTTTAAAGTTTATATTATTGTGCTGGGTACCAACAGGTTGCTGAGAATTTTGAAGCTCTCTTTTCATAGTCTCAGTGTTTATAGGCTGCTATTTCAGTGATGTCCCCTTTTTCACTTCTTATTGTTATGTTTCTATTCTGATCCTACATATCTAAATGGGTAGAACATGTGTGATTTGGAACTATTTCAAGTTTGAAATAGTTTAGTTGAGTTTATTCCCTATTGTTAAATCCATCCCCAAATCAGGGACTAGCTTTGATTCTTGATTTCATTCATAGGAACTCCCCTGTTTGGGTTTATTAAATCATTAGTCTTTGCTAAATCAGGGTGGATCCAGAGGCGGAGTGGTGAAATGGTAGTAAGAACATAGTTTTAGACTCGGAAAAACCCTTACTGTCTATATGTCTTTGGGTAAGGAATTTCACGACTCGAGACATTTTCCTTAACATCTATAAAATGTATTTAATAACATCACAAATGCTCTGTTGCTGTAAAGTTTAAATAACATAAATGCTTACAAATTCATCAGCATGCTACAAAGTCCTTGGTACATATAATATTAGTCCTCTTTACTCTACAGGAATGATCCATCCTTTCAGAAGTTAGTCAGGAACTTTATCAAATAAATAAACATTTCTTAGCCAACTATGTTAAAATAGTTTGCCAGCAGGTTGTGTTTAACTAACCATAATTTGTAAGACATAAAACTTAAATAATTAATATTTGTTATTAGAACCATGCACGCGATTATGCCATAATGATACCTAAGCCTTAGCATGTCTGATTTTGTGAATTTATTTCCCAATCAGTGTTTGCTGAGTGGAAGTCACAGGAAAGTTGAAAACATACTGGTTAGGAAGGTTGGTAGTATCAAGTACTGGAAGCCTACATTAGTACTTTTGAATTTCTACTTTGAAAAATCAGTAAATAGTTTCAATAATATAAGTACTTTCCTCATTAACACATAACAGGTTGAGTGATCAAGTGTATATTTAGAGCTATTAGGGGAGATTGAATGAACATACTCAAGACAGACTTTCAGGTGTTTTTCACATGGTGAAAATGAATTTGGTTATAATTTCTTATGAATATCATAATTTTAAAGTGTCTTTCTTGTTTCTTATATATTGTTTAATTTCACTCATAAAGGACAAAAGGTCAAAAAGGGTAAAAAAGATAATCTGAAAATAATTAATGTTGAAATACAAAAATTAATAGGGACATAAAATAATAATTCTGCAATCAAAATTTTATATAGCACAGGAAGTATATAAGTATTTGGTAATTCTTAAAAACTTTTCAGAGACAATATAGTGATAATTTTATTCAACTGCAATTATAGTCAACATTTAACATTGATTAAATTCAATGTGGGATTTTTTTTTGTTTTTTTTTAGAATGAAAGGTATCAATAGAACTGATGCATTTTTTCAGAGAAACATTGGCATAAATCATGCTGAAGCACTCTAGGGATTTTTTGTCTTTAAAAAGAATGAAATTGGACTCCTTTCTTGTATGATACACATAAATCAACTTAAAATAGATTAAAGATTTGAATGTTTAATACCTGAAATCATAAAACTCTTAGGAAAAACTTGGGAATTAAGCTCCTTGCCATTGGACTTAGCAATAGTTTATGGGGTTTTTTTGTTGTCATCTTTTTTTTTTTTTTGTATTTTTGTTTGTTTGACATCAAAGGCAAAAATAAACAAGTGAGACCACATTAAACTAGAGAGCTTTTGGACAGCAAAGGAGAGGATCAACAAAATAAAAAGACAACCTGTGGAATGAGAGAAAATATTTATAAAACATATATCTGATAAGGGTTAATATCCAAAATAAATAAGAAGCACTTAAAACTCAAAATCAATAACACAAATAAAAGTATAGGTAGAGGAACTGAATAGACATTTTTTTTCCTCAAAGAAGACATACAAATAGCCAGAAGGTACATGAAAATGTTCTCAGCATCACTATTCATCAAGGAAATGTAAGTCAAAACCACAGTGAGATACCACCTTGCTAGAATGGCTATTACCAAAAAGAAAAGAAATGTGTTGGTGAGTATGTGAAGGAGACCCTTGTGCAGGGTTGGCGGGAATGTAAACTGGTGCAGCCTCTATAGAAATAGCATGGAGGTTCCTTAAAAAATTGAAAATAGAACTAATATATGATCTAGCAATCCCACTTCAAGGTATTTATCAAGAGAAAATTAAAATAGGATATCAAAGGGATATCTGTATTCCCATGTTCATTGTAGCATTATTAACAATAGTCAAAATATGGAAACAATATGTGTCAATGAATGGATGGATGGATAAAAGAAATGTATATATATAAATATATACACATATATTTAGCTATGGGTAAAAACAAAATCCTGCTATTTGTAATAACGTGAATAGACCTTGAGGACATTATGTTAAATGAAATAAGTCAGAGAAATACAAATGTTACATGGTATAACTTATATGCTCAAACTTTTGAAAAAAAAAAAAAAAAAGGTCAAACTCATAGAAGCAGAGAGTAGAAAAGTGGTCGCCAGAGGCTCAGTAGGGGACAATAAGAAGAAGTTGGTAAAAGGGTGCAAACTTTCACCGTAAGATGAATAAGGTCTGAGGGTCTAATGTATAACATGATGACTATAGTTGATAGCATTGTCTTGTAAAATTTAAATTTTCTAAGCAAGTAGAACTCAAATGTTCTAAATAAATAAATAATAAGAGAGGTGATGGATGTATGAATTAAACAGGTGGGTGAAATTCTTACACAATATATACATGTATCAAATTATCATGATATACACTTTAAACAACTCACAATTTTATTTATCTGTAAAGCTAATATTGAAAAATAATAAAAATGAAAGACACACAATAATCTGTTGGATAGTTAAAGTACACAAATTACAATAATCTAATTTTAAGGCACTTTTGCCTCTCTAATGTTGTAACATAAGTACATTAATTTATTATACCTTATTATATTTTAAATTGATTTTTGTTATGAAACAACTTAAACATGTAAACTAAGGAGAACTTAATATAGTGAATATCTGTGTAGTAATTTTCTAGCTATATCAAATATATACATATATATTTATAAACCAAGTTAAAACTAAAAATAAAAGTAAGGCTATTTAAAGAAAACTTTTTACTCGAGGAACTACAGAACATTCATGAAAGAAATTGAAGAAGACACAAAAAGATGGAAAAGCACTTCATGTCAGGGATCAGAAGAATAAACATTATTAAAATGTCTATACTGCCCAGGGTGATCTACACTTTCAATGCCATACTGATCAAAATTCCATCAGCATTTTTCAAAGTGCTGGAACAAACAATCCTAAAATTTGTATGGAACCAGAATAGAACTCGAATTGCTAAGGAAATGTTGAAAAACAAAAATAAAACTGGGGGCATCACACTGCCCAATTTCAAGTTTTACTACAAAGCCATGACCACGAAAACAGAATGGTACTGAAACAAAAACAGACACATAGACCAGTGGAACAGCATAAGGAGCCCAGATATGGTTCCACAAATCAATGGTCAAATAATCTTCAACAGAGCAGGAAAAAATATTCAGTGGAAAAAAGACAGTCTCTTCAATAAATGGTGCTGGGAAAATTGGACAGCTATATGTAGAAGAATGAAACTCAACCATTCTCTTACACCATACGCAAAGATAAACTTGAAATGGATAAAAGACCTCAACATGAGCTGTAAACCTATCAAAATCCTAGAGGAGAACATAGGCAGTAACCTCTCTGACATCGGCCACAGCAACTTCTTTCAAGACATGTCTCCAAAGGCAAAGGAAACAAAAACGAAAATGAACTTTTGGGACTTCATCAAAATCAAAAGGTTCTGCACAGCAAAGGAAATAGTCAACAAAACAAAGAGGCATGGAATAGAAGAAGATATTCGCAAATGACACTACAGACAAAGGGCTGATATCTAAGATCTATGAAGAACTCCTCAAATTCAACACCCACAAAACAGATAATCACATCACAAAATGGGCAGAAGACATGAATAGACACTTCTCCAAAGAAGATATACAAATAGCTAATAGATACATGAAAAAATGTTCACCATCATTAACCATCAAGGAGATTAAAATCAAAGCCACATTGAGATACCATCTTACACCAGTTAGAATCACCAAAATTAACAAGATAAGAAACAACAAGTGTTGGAGAGGATGTGGGGAAAGGAGAACCCTCTTACACTCTTGGTAGGAATGCAAGTTGGTACAGCCACTTTGGAAAACAGTGCAGAGATTCCTTAAGAAATTAAAAATAGAGCTACCCTATGACCCTGCAATTGTACTACAGGGTATTTACCCCAAAGATACAGGTGTAGTGGAAAGAAGGGCCATATGTACTCCAATGTTCATAGCAGCAGTGGCCACAGTTGCCAAACTGTGAAAAGAGCAAAGATGCCCTTCAACAGGTGAATGGATTAAGAAGATATGGTTCATATATACAATGGAGTATTAAGCCTCCATCAGAAAGGATGAATACCCAACTTTTGTATCAACATGGACAGGTCTGGAGGAAATTATGCTGAGTGAACTAAGTCAAGCAGAGAAAATCAATTATCATATGGTTTCTACTTATGGAGCATAAAGAATAACATGGAGGACATTAGGAGAAAGAAAGGAAAAGTGAATTGGGGGAAATGAGAGGGGAAAACAAAGTAAGCATGAAAATCTGTGGACTCTGAGAAATAAACTTAAAGTTTTGGAAGTGGGGGGTGGCGGATGGGTGAGCCTGGTGGTGGGTATTAAGGAGGGCATGTATTGCATGGAGAACTTGGTGTGGTGTATAAATAATGAATCTTGGAACACTGACTGAAAGTAAAATAAAGGGAAAAAAATCTTTCTTGTAAGATTGAAACATAAATCATAGGCAGTAGACTCAATATACTTCCTAGAAAATGAAGATGTCCATAAACCATCACACCATACTCTCCTGTCAACTTAAATAAGTAGCAATTTTAGTAATAAGGTAATAAATATATAAAGAAATATAAATGCATATGGAAATATAAATCTTTGGGTATAATTTTTCCCCTAAATCAGTAAGTTAAATTTGATGCTCTCAATAAAGTACCAAGATACACAAAGTTAACCAGGTCAAAATTCAGTGCTAGAACCATACAGAACTTTACATGGAAACATTACAAAATGGTTATATGATTCCAAAAACTCTCACCCTTGCTGAGGGCATTTGAAGAAAGAGAATTTCTCTAGAGATAGGTGGGCTGGGCTTGTGCTCCCCATCGCCATCCCCAGGGTCCAGGATCCCCTTTTCCTCAAACCTAAAGAGGAAGACTTTGTGAGATCTTTCAGAGAGTTTAACAACTATTCTGTGATGTAGTGTAGATACAGAGAAGAAGGGTTGAAGGTAGAAATATAGGAGAGAAGACCACTTTGGATCCTAAGTCCTTTCAGGGTGTATTGGGTATATGAGTATTTCCCCTGGACCTGATTTGTGTGGAGAGAGAAAAAGAGGGAGAGAGGGGGAAAGAGAGATGTTTTATCAGTTATAGTTGAAAAAAGCCCAAGTGAACAGAAGTTAAATAGGCAGTGTGGTAATATATAAAATGTGGTTATGATTACAGCCCACTTGTGGTGTTTTTTCACTGCATTCATTGCATCCGTAAGCTTGCTTTCCTTACTTCCCAGGTGTGTGTTTGTTTATATCTGTATATACCTGTTCGGTTTTCTCCTCTTTTTCAGTATTTTTCTTGACTTTTGTGTTTTCTGCTTTGCACTAACATCATTATCTATTTGCAAATGTCTCCTTAAGCAATTCAGTTTCTAAATTCAGCATCTGCTTCCTTTATATTCAGTGATAAAACAAGCAAAGTTGCAGCATCAAAGAAAAATTACTAGTCAAAAGATCTGAGATTGTTTCCCCTTAAAATGAGGTGTAAAAAAAAATCATGATCTTTTTTGGAAAGCACCAGGGTATGAGCCTGCTTTGAAAAACACCTGCTTGCAATTTAGCCACTACAAGTTCATGAGAGAGGTGTTTATGTAGTATTACTCAGGACTTTTAGAGAACACAGGCTGTTAGAACATCAGAATTTATTTTCTAGTTAAGCTTAAATCCCAAGGGAAAGTATCCTAAGAAAATGTCTAAGTGTGAGTGTTTTTTATTCACTGTGGTTGAAACCATCAACTAAAATACTCTAAACTAAACAAGAATAGCAACAAATTTTGAATATGAAAAGCCCTAAATGTATGCAAAACTTCATCTTTAGCCTGTTTATTTGATATAAATTTGTAAATCCCATGTGATTTCACCTCCAACTTTAGTGATTTGTTTATGGCACTTAAATTGATTCTTTCAATTAAATTATTTTGAGATAGAGTTTAATTATTGGAGAAGACACAGAAAAAATGTTAAGTGAAAGTGGAAAATAGCTTTAAGGGGCTCCTGGGTGTCTCAGTCAGGTAAACATCTGTCTTCAGCTCAGGTCATGATCCCAGGGGCCCAGGATGGAGCCCTGTATCAGGATCCCTGCTCACAGGGAGTCTGCTTCTCCCTCTCCCTCTGTCTGCTGCTCCACCTGCTTATGCTCATTCACTGTCAAATAAATAAATAAAATCTTTTAACAAAAGGAAAATAGCTTTGAGAAAAAATTTGTGTTGGTTTTCTTTTCTCTCACTGCCCACCCTGCACAGCCCACTCCTGCTCTGTGGAGCAGTTGTAATGGCAGAGAAATAATCTAAGCATAGGCTGCTACAGATGCTCTAATGTAAAGCCAACTTGAAAAGCTACCAGTAGAACAGGGCTCTCTGACTCAGTGTCAATGAGCTGCCAGTGCTACCATTTGGCAGAATGTTGAGTGTGCAATAATGAACAGAGGAGAAAATCTATGAGATAAAGGGGAAAGTACCCATATTAAATAGTTGATACAGAAAGAGTAAGTTCAAGAGAAAATCAATAGGACAGCAACATTTATAGAGAGAGAGAGAGAGAGAGGAAGATAAGAAAGAAACAGGCAGAAACTGTAAACTAGTCACACAAAACTGAATAGGTCTAATCCTACAGAGTACATTTATTTGAGAAGAGTTAAGTTTTCTGCAAAGACAGCAATGTCCATTCTTTGCTCTGGTTACCCTGGCAACATGACTCTTTTCTTAAGATAATGCTATTAAAATAAGGAAAAAAAAAACTAACAAAAGTGATGTGAAAAGTGATTAGAGGGCAGGTCTCAAGCCACCTTGGATTGTGTCCCAGGGGAAAATTTGAAAGCTATTTGTTCCATAAAGGAGTGAAATCATGAGGAAATTCACTGAATTAAGCAAGGACAAGTAGACTGGGTTGCCTTCAAATGTTTTCCCTGTGTGCTGCACAGTTCCACTCTTGGACTGAGACAAATAGAAGCCCTGCCTGCTTTGTTGTGCACTAGAAGAGGCCCCACTCTGGTCTCTGTTCAACTTCAGGTGCCTGGGAGGTTGGGGGTAAGGTGGGGGAATAGCCAGGGCTTCTGGCATGTGGGCACTCAGAAACCATGCTTCACCTCCACAGCATGGTCCTGGTTCCCATATGCTGGAAATCCAAGCCCAAATGGCTTCAAGTCTGTTTTCTGGATCTTCCTGAGTCCTGTATAGGATAGAGTACCCACTGTTGTAGGTGCCTCTAGGCTCGGGTGTCAGCCAAGGGGAGATTATTTGTGGAGACTTTGGACAGATTTGGACGTCCAGGCTGGGGTGCTCAGCCTCATAGTATAGGATCAAGGTAAGGGTAGAACAGAGGAGCATACTGCATAGCCACCATTTAGTGTATAGCCCCTAAATTCTGTCCTTCCAAGTAATTTTGAGGAATGCCCTTTTCAAAGTAAAACATTAGGGCATAGTTAACTCCTTGTTATTTTCAGTTTTTTTTTTTTTTTGATTTTTAATTTTTATTTTTTATAAACATATATTTTTATCCCCAGGGGTACAGGTCTGTGAATCACCAGGTTTACACACTTCACAGCACTCACCAAAGCACATACCCTCCCCAATGTCCATAATCCCACCCTCTTCAGTTTTATGAAATATTTAAGTGTTAAACATACGGAATATGAAACTTCATTTCTGTTCTTGTCCTGGTCTTGCAAATATCAAAGGCAGACTTTGGCTGCCTATCACAGGTCACTGCACTTAACATTTGTGTTGGCAATTCTTTTTTCTGTAAGTGCTTTAAAGGCAAAGATGAACAATAACCCATATGCATTATGAATACTCTTAGAATATGATTTGGAAAATCTGTAAGTACTGATTTAAGATGATTTATCTTATTCTTATGTATGCACAAAATTCCATAAGACCTTCTATGCATACTCTCATTAAGGACTAGAAAAATGAGCAGACCAGGAGCCAAAAGAGAAAGTATTTGCAGAGGTAGTCACATGGATCCTTAAAAAACTACATTAAAGAATGAAACACAAGAGTTATCATTGTGAACATAAGTCCAACAAGGTGCAAAACTTTAAAATATCATATTATTTTCACATTTTTAATCTTAAGAATCAATGCTGAAAAAGTGTGACCTAATGCTTCTCAATAGACATTTGGGGTTGGTATCTTTCTTACAAGTATTTTTTTCCTTAGTGACAATAATGATATTTTTAAAATATCGTCCCCACCAGTTGATCAAAAGATGCAAAGAATGTGAAAATATTTTGAAGCTCTTTCATAAACCTAAATATTTTATATGTGTTAAATTAAATCAATAAAACAATTATATGTGTATATGTTTTACAGTGAAACTGTATCATATAAATATAAATACTAACCTAATTATAGTAAACATTTATGAAAATGCCTTTGAGATAAATGTTGCATTATTAGCATTGATTTTTAATATATTATAATGGTAAGTAATGATAAGCAATGTCTAAGGCACATAAGCTGGGATGTCAAATCTATTTCTCCCTCACATTGAATTATAGTAGTTTAGTATAACCTTCTTTGTACAAGCTATTTGTATAATCTCTACCTTTTAGAATCAAGTGCCAAAATATGGTGGCATTTGCCAGAAATAATGTTGCAGAGAGCTAAATGACAGTCAGTGAAGGACCCTGGGGATACATAATGAACAAACACAGAGAAGATTTTTCTTCCAGTAGAGCTTACAACCTAGTAGGGAAAAGGTAATGAAGAAGCCCTATATGTTAATAAACATGTATAATTTCACTTATTCAGATAAGTGCTTTGTGTGAAAGGAACACGGTGTATAAGAGTATCTCACAAAGCAGTGGTTCTCTACCTTTAACATACATCTTAATCTTGTGGAGGGCTTAAGTTATTGTACAGAAACTCCAGAGCTTGATTGTACACATCTAACTACTTCCCAGGTAAAGCCAATGCTACAGGTATTAAAAGAAAACAGACCAAAAACCAATCTGTCATTAAAGAAAAACAAAAACAAACAAACAAACAAAAAAAAAACCTCCACCTGGATTGGGAGATGACTACTCCTACATTTGTATACAGTGTGCAAAAAAATTTAAACTCAACAAGTGCAGGATAAATGTCTATCTATGGATTTCAATTATGTCTTTCTGTAACATATGCCCCTTAGCAGGAATTTCATTCTTCTTATGACCATTTCTTCAGAAATGATCCTGAATTTGCTAGGATGAGTACAATCTATTGGTCAGAAAACCAACAAGTAGTAGTTTTATGACCCAAACTACAGACTCTGTATCCTCTTTTCTCTTTTATTCCTGTCATTTATAAAATTATATTTTAAGGTAATTGGAAGTGCAGAGAATTTTCTATAAAATTACATGGATTTGAAATGTCAGTATGTCAAAATATTGCAAGCTACAGCAAAATAGTTAAATTATGGATACTTAATATTTGTAATATTTTACACCTACCCTATCTTTCTTATCTTTGAGTAAGGATTACCCTATTCAAACTGAAATATGAAATACCAAATATTAAAGCAAATTGAAAGATTAAGCATTATACAAATATAATACCATAACAAGGTCTTATGGCTATTCTTACTATCATTATATAGATAGGAATATAGAATAAAAATTTAATCTAGTTATAATTTTATAATTGTATTTATGCACAATTTTATATTAATGAAATGAATGATTAAAACAAATTTTTTGAAATAGAGTTGTATATGTATCAATAAATTATTCACAATTTTCCCTCTAGGCTGCAACTACACAATGCAACAACACTATAATTTTCAAGTAATGAAACAAATGACCTTTGTATGCACTTAAAAGAAGCTATTCCTAAGTGTTTCCTTCAGGCTATTAAGTTGAATCAAAATTTTTCAGCCTGACATTTTTTCGGATTCTACTTGCTTTAATAAAACTCAAGTTTGTTTATTCGTTTAATCCTAAATAGCAACTCTGAAAAAGAGTAACCTAATGCTTCTCAAGCATAATTTTGCTCAAAGGATTTCGGTTTTAAGAATATGTGTTAGCTGGCAACTAATGACTGACTTATGAACACATGTCTCACTAAAAGTAATATAAAGTAATATATGTACCAAAATATAAATAAATCAGTATGGAATGGGCCATAATTAATTTCACTCACATCTATACAGGATAACTAAATAAAAGTTGAAAATAATTTATATATTCTTGGTACAATTTCTATTTTTTTAAAGATTTTATTTTTAAGTACTCTCCACACCCAACACGGGGCTTGAACTCACAACCCCAAGATCAAGAGTCAAATGGACTACCAACTGAGCAGGCAAGGCAGTCCTGTACAATTTATGCTTCCTATTGTTATAAAAATTTGCAGGAAAAAAAATGGCATAATGAATACATTAGATCTTTAATTTTGATTTGATTAATTTGTCTTTTCTATATAACCATGACCCGTGGTAGTTGGGATGGAATGCAATTAGAAATATTGGGAGTTGAGTTATGATTAATTTTAGCATAAGGAAATGTCCCAAAAGAGGTAACAGAAATTTTCAAAATTATTAAAATGAAAGTCATGAGGGTGCCTGGGTCGCTCAGTGGGTTAAAGCCTCTGCCTTTGGCTCAGGTCATGATCCCAGGGTCCTGGGATCAAGCCCCTCATGGGGCTCTCTGCTCAGCAGAGAGCCTGCTTCCTCCTCTCTCTCTGCCTGCCTCTCTGCCTACTTGTGATCTTTGTTTGTCAAATAAATAAATAAAATCTTTAAAAAAAAAACCATAAAATGCAAGTCATGAGACTCAGCTATATTGCCATCTCTAGAAAATTGTTTTTTGATCCAAACTGTTAGACACAGAGTGGATTACATGTCCCCGCTTCAGTAGCATTCAGTGCTTGACTCTGGTGTGATCTACCTCACTATGTTTTGGTGATGCATATGCACTTATCTGTCCACTCTATTGAACTGTGAACTCCTTAGAAACTTTGAATATATCTTACTCACTTTTACCCTGCCCCTTCTTTTTTTAATTTTATTTTAATTTCTAGTAATGCTATGTTTTTAGAGCAATTTCAGGTTCCATGCAAAATTGAGGGGAAGATACAGGCATTTTCCATATACATCTAACCCCACACAAACATAGACCCCCTCATTATAAACACCACTCACCAGAATGTTGCATTTTTTTAACTACATTGACACATCATAATTATCAAAGTCCCTGGTTTACATTATGATTTACTAATGGTGTTGTACATTCTGTGGGTTTGAACAAATGCATCATGACATACAACAACCATTATGGTGTCCTACAGAGCATTTGTCCTGCTGTGATGATCCTCTGTGCTCTGCCTATTTGTCTTCCTTCCTCCCACTCCAAGAATTTGGAAACCACTGATACTTTATTGTCTCTGTAGTTGTCTTTTTAAAAAATATTTTATTTAATCATTTGAGAGAGAGAGAGAGAGAGCTAGAGAGAGCATGAACAAGGTGGGGAGAGTAGAGAAAGAGAAGCAGACTCCCCACTTAGTAGGCACTGAGTAGCAACACTCCCCACTTAGTCCCTGATGAGGGACTCCATCCCAGGACCCTGAGATCATGACCTGAGCTAAAGGTAGATGCTTAATTGACTGAGCCACCCAGAGGCCATCTATAGTTCTTTTTTAACCAGAATGTCATATAGTGGGAATCAGAATCATATACTATGCATTTCAGACTGGTTTTTCTTTTTCTTCCCCCTGTCCCCAATCAGTAATATGCCTATAAGTCTTTTCATAGCTTGCTGGTTCATTTCTTTTTAATGCTGAAAAACATTCCATTATCTGAATGTACCACAGATTAAGCTATTCACCCAATGAAGGACATCTTGTTTGTTTTCAAGTTTGGGCAATTATAAATAAAGCTGCTATAAAATCCATGTACAGGTTTCTGTGTAGATCTAAGTTTCCGTCTCCCTTGGGTAAATACATGTGTTTGCATTCCCATGAGCAATGAATGAGAGTACTGCTGCTCCACATCCTCACCAGCATTTGGCTGTTGTCAATTGTTCAGGATTTTGGTCATTCTAATAGCTGTGTAGTAGTATCTTATTGTTATTTTAATTTGCATTTTCCTGATGACTTATGATGTAGGGCATCTTTTCATGTGTTTATTTGCCATGAGTATCTCTTCTTTGGAGAGGTTTTGTCCCATTTGTATGTCAAGCTATTTGTTTTCTTATTGTTGAGTTTAATTTAACAGCTCTTTGGATAACAGACCTTTATCAGACACCTCTTTTTGCAAATATTTTCTCCCAGTTTGTGGATGGTCTTATTCTTTTGACAGTGTCTTTTACAGAACAGAAGTTTTTATTTTAATGAAGTCTAGCTAACCAACTATATTTTTCATGGATCATGCTTTTGGTGGGATAGCTAAAAAATCATCTCCATGCACAAGGTCATCTAGGTTTTCTAGGTTTCTTTTATATTATCTTCTAGGAGTTTTATAGTTTTGTATTTTAAATTTAGATCTGTGATCCATTTTAAGTTAATTTTTGTGAAAGCTGTAAGTCCTGAATTCATTTTTCTTTCTTTCTTTCTTTTTTTTTTTTTTTTTTTAATGTGCCTACTGCTTTGTTCCAGGACCAATTATTGAAAATATAATCTTTGGCCTATTGTATTTCCTTTCTCCTTTATCAAATATGAGCTGACTATATTTATATGGGATCCTATTCATTTTTATAGTTCAATACCCAGCACTGTTTCTGGCACAGAATGAGTTTTCACCATATTTTTGTTCAATGAATGATGAATCAATAAGCAATCTTAGATTAATATTATATAGGTATGATGTTTTATTTATTCAATTTCTAAGTTTTTTAAAGGCAGGTGACAAAAATGCATACGAAAATAAAAAAGTAAATGAAAGTGAGCACTCTGAAAGAAAAATGATTAGAATAGTATTAATAAGCAAACAACATAAAGGAACATTTTTTAAATGCTAATGCTAGGTTAGTATTTAGATCTTAGCATCTTATTGGCTACATTAAAAAAAGGGAAGGCTGTAACAATTATATAACATTTTGGAAAAGGCAAAACTGTGTGACAGTAAATGATCAGTATTTGCCAAGTATTGGAGGGTGGAGAAGGTCTGAATAGTAAGAGCACAATGAATTTCAAGGCAATGAAAGCACTCTGTATGATAATATAATGGTGGATACATGTCATTATACATTTGCCCAAACCCATAGAATATACAACACCAAACCCAAACTGCAGTGTAAACAATAGAATGTTGATTATGATGTATCAATGGATACATCTACATCAGTTCTAAGAAATGTGCACTATGGTGAAAGATGTTGATAATGGGGGAGTCTATCCGTGTTTGGGGACAGAGGGGTATATAGGAAAGCTTGGAATGTTCTCTTCGATTTTGTGGTGGAATGTAAAACTGCTCTAAACAAATATACTTTTAGTTTGTTGACAAATAGTAGATTAAAAAAGGAAAGGCTGTTGATAAGAATGAACTCTATGATAAATAACAAATGTGTTGATTTTCAGAGAAATATAGTTAAATTAAATTTAGTAACTAGATAAAAAACCAGAAACTCCTATTATGTTGTTAGCTATAGGTGAAAGTTGAGCTCTAAGAGTCTTATAAACTAAAGCAAAGGGAGAAACATAACCTTAAGATTATACATAATTGTAAAAGTAATTGTTTGGATTTTTTGAAATTAAGACACTAGAAAATAAATCCTTGATGCCTCTTGAAGGAACACTGTGTGATATAGTAAGCAATATCCTTTAAAAATCCCTATAATGATTACAAAGACAAATTTTATATAATGCTTCCTACAGCATCTTTAATCCAAGCTGAGCTCATGATGCACAGGAAAGTCTAATCAAAGAAGTTAAGATATCAAAGCATTGAAGTCCAAATCCAGAGACCCTAAAATATAGTATTTATATAAGATAGTACCTATTTTCCATATCAAAGGTGATACATGATTCAACACATCCTCCAGGAGTAACCCTATTAATAGCAGCCACCAGTTTTATTGGTTCATTTTTTTTCTTTTTTATATTGAGGAGCAAAGAGTACGATATCATAGTCTGTGGAAATCTAGAGACCTGAAAGTCACTCTGTTGATCAAAGGAAGCCCTATGGTGTGCCTGAGTGCCTCAGTCAAGGAAGTGTCTGACTTGTTTTTGGCTCAAGTCATAATCTTGGGGGTCCTAGGATGGAGCCCCAGGTTGGGCTCGATGCTCAGCAGGAGTCTAATTGGAGATTCTCTCACTCTGCCTCTGCTCTTGCTCGCTCCCTCGCTCTCTCTCTCTTTGTGTCAATAAAAAACAATCAACTCTTAAAATAAAAAAATAAAAGCAAGCCTATATGCTTTATAATAAACTTAAAGTAGTAAGGATGGTTGATATCTAAAATGAAAATTAGATTTCAAACAAGGAATTAAAGCTAAATTAGTTGTAAAAGATACCCTAAGGTAACTAAACATGTTAGCACACTGGATACAGTTGTTGGATATAAGCCAATTAGACATTGGAGAACATGTGCCAAAAACGGATTTCAGTTTTAGAGTAGTTGATTCTAAGTCATTCTATCTGATAGTAATTGTCAGCTACTAGTTCATGATAATGAGGTCATGTTACCAACATGTTGTGGATACAGTATTTTTATTGTTGTTATTTTTTAAGTAAACTCTATCCCCAATGTGGGGGGTCAAATTCATGACCCCAAGATCAAGAGTAACACACTATACCTACTGAGCCAGACAGGGGCCTCTAGAACACGGAATCTTTTGGTTATCTACAGTTGTGACAACCATTCATTCAGGTTATCTAAGAGCTATATTAAGTCATTAATCCAATGTTAAAGAGAAGGAATGCTAAGAACTCTGATTTTGAGAAAATGGGGTTTGGTATATATTTCAACATTGTATCACCATAAGATTTGTGAGTAATAGAATTATGTATCTATGTATTATACTCATCTACATTGTGTAAATTATATTAAATAGAATCCAATATACTGTTTCAAAATGAAAGTTAAAAAAAGAAAATGAAAGTTATATGTGCAAAGCTTTAATGGTTTAAATCGCTTGAAATCTAAAGCTTCAGACAAAAATTATCATAATCATAATGTTATGCTTTTGCAACCACCTACATTTTTAGTGGATGTTTATCTTTTGTCTTTTTTTTTTTAACAGTTTTATTTATTTTTGACAGAGAGAGAGAGAGAGAGAGAGGGAAAACAAGCAGGGGGTAGCTGAAGAGGGAGAAGCAGTTACTTCGATGAGCTGGGAGCCTGTAGCAGGGCTTGACACTAGGATCCTGACCTGAGCTGAAGGCAAAGATGCTTAACAACTGAGCCACCCAGGAGTTCCCTTTGTCATGTTTAAACAGAAAAAAAAAAAATCTCTATGACTGAATCTGAGAAGAAATAAAAACAAACAGTAAAATATCTAAATTGTATATTTATTATTGTAAAAAAGAAATTTGTTTTTAAACTTGAAATCGAGACTAAGATCATTTTTCTAGAAAATACAGGTTACCTTTTGTCTTTATAGACAAAATTTTCAGAAATGTTAATTCATTTATTCATCAATTTATCAATTATTTAAGTGCCTATCAAACCGATACACTGTACACCTTAAACTTACACAATGTTATATGTTGATTATATTTCAAAAAAGAAAAGGTAAAGAAAAGAAAAAGAACATAACCCAGTGATGGGCAATGAAAAAACAAATCCCAAGTCTCTAGACCTTGGAGTTGATAGATGATATAGTTAAAAGCCCAGACATGGTTCACCAACCTGGTTCTCATCCCTTCCCCCCTTGAACTAGTTGTGTGACTTTTGGTAAATACTTTGACAAAATTTTAGTATTGTCATTTAAGATGAGAACCTTAGAGGCAATAATTTTGCTTCACAGGATTGCCTTGAAAATTAAATGAGATAATGTGCTAAACCCATCATTGGAATATTAGCTCATGGTAACCCTTTACCAATATCTTCTAAATGTTGTAAAGGTGCATAAAAGGTCTGAATGATTCTTAGTCTGGCTTTGTGGTCCACGGTGAGTCGGATCTACATCAGGGAATGAGGAGGAACAGTTATTCTGGGTGTAGTCCCAAAGAAGAAAGTGACTGTTTTTGTTTGTTTGTTTTGTTTTGTTTTGTTTTTGTTTTAATTAGGTGACTCTATGCATTAAGACCTGAAGAGATAAGGGAGCAGAGGTCCCTAACTGTCATGGAGCTCATAGTCAATAATAAAGCAAACATCTGTCTCTGTCTCTCTCTGTCTCTGTGTGTGTGTATGTGCGTAAAAATGTAATTTAGAAATATATAGAAAGCGTAATCAATATAATGGATATTGGGATGAAGAAGAGGGATGTTTTGATTAGAGGAAATTGTATCAAAGGTATCAAGTAAAATTTCACAGATGCTGTGGCATTTAAACTTCTGTCTAAATATAAAATTAGGAATAACTACTTGAAGAAAATACTAGACTTGCTATGAAATTATAAAGATTAAATGAATTACATGTTGCTTCTGAAGAATAAAAGAGTACAGGTCTTATAAAAGTAGGGCAATTAAGACTATAGCATTGGAACAGAGGGTCAGTGGATCAGAATGGAAACCCTAGAGGTAGACTCACACATATTTGAAACATTCAACATATGACAGAGGAGCTTTGCAGATCAATGAGGGGAAAGAAGCGTTCTTCAATAAATGGAGCTGAAAATAAAATGGCAATCCATGTGGAAAACAGATAAAATTGGATGCCTAACTCATGTCATGAACCAGGATAAACTTTGGGTACATTAATGTCAACAACAAAACTTAAACTTTGAGCAGAAAAAAATTGAGACATTCACAAGATACTGAATTAAGGAAAAATTCTAACTCCAAAACACTATACAAAAAAGAACATTGATCATAAAAGAAAATATTGATAATATGGACTATAGTATATTAACATTGAGAAAATTGATTCTTTCAAATATACCATAAAAAAGTAAAAAGCGAAGTTACAAACTGTAGATGTTCAAAGAGCATACAGTGGAGAGATTAGTATCAAGTATATATAAATAACTCCTATTATTAATAAAAATCACAACTCAATAGGAAAACATGGGCAACAGACATGAAGAGACATTTCTTATGAAAGGAAACACATAGAACAAAACAACATATGAAGAATTATTTAATATCAGTTGTGATCAGGGAAATGAAGATCAAAGGTGCAATGACATTTATATTCATTCAACTGGCAATAAGTAAAAAGGCAGATCATATTAATTGTTAGAATTGATGCATCTCCATGTTTCTTTTTAACTGAGGTAAAAGTGACATATAACATTTTATCAGTTGCAGATGTATCACACAATAATTCAATATTTGTATGCACTATGAAGTAAACACCATAATAATTCTAGTTGTCATCTGTGACCATGCAAAGTTGTATCTTTTTCTTATGATGACTTTTAAGATTCACTTTCAGCAACTTTCAAATATGTTAAAAAGTATTTTTGATTATGGTTCTCATGTGGTAGATTATATCTCTGACTTACATTTTTTCTAGATGTTTTTCATCTCTTGACCCCAAGAGATGTCAAGAAACAGCTCTTGATGGTTGCCAGAGGGCAAGCTTTCCCTCTGGCAACCATCAATCTAATCTCTGAATTTATGAATTTTGTTTTGTGTAAAGATTCCATGTATAAGTAAAATCACATAGTATTTGTCTTTATAACACTTATTTCACTCGTTTAACATAGCACCCTCAAAGTTCATCCATATTGTTGCAAATGGCCAAGACTTCCTCTTTTTTATGGATAAGGTGTCTATATAAGGTATATATATATATATATTTGGATAAGAGAATTTAGTATATGTGTGTGTGTATGTGTATATATATGTATATATATGAAAATTTAGTATGCGTGTGTATACACACACGCATACTAAATTCTCTTATCCACTCATCCACTGATAGACATTTAGGCTTTTTCCATATCTTGGTTAATATGAATAATGTTATAATGGACATAAGGGTACATATGTCTCTGAATTAGTGAATTCTGTTTTATTTGATAAATACCTAGTAGTGGAATCCATGGCATATGGTAGTTCTTTTGTTTTGTTTTGTTTTGTATTTAAGAACATCCATAATGTTTTCCACATAGTGGCTTTATCAGTTCACACTCCCATTAATAGTACACCAGGGTAATCTTTTCTTCATATTCTCACCAACACTTGTTATTTCAACACTTGTTATTTCTTGTCTTTTTGTATAGCTATTCTGAGAAGGTGATAGCTCAGTGCAGTTTTTGATTTGCATTTCCCTGATGATTATGATGCTTGAGCACCTTTTCATGTGCTTAATGTTAAGTCCAAGTGTAAAGTTTTGTGGTAATTTAAAAAATAATGTCTTTTGGGGATGCCTGGGTGGCTCAGTGGATTAAATAAAGTCTCTGCCTTCAGCTCAGGTCATGATCTCAAGGTCCTGGGATCAAGCCCTGCATTGGGCTTTCTGCCCAGCAGGGAGCCTGCTTCCTTTTCTCTCTTTGTCTGTCAAATAAATAAATAAAATCTTCAAAAAATTTTTTTTAATTTATTTTTTTGTCAGAGAGAGAGAGAACATGAATGGGGGAATTGTAGACAGAGGGAAAAGCAGGCTACCTGCTGGGCAAGGAGAGTGATGGGATACTTGATCCCAGAACTTGGGATCATGACCTAAGCCAAAGTCAGATGCTTAAACAACTGAGCCACCCAGGCATCCCAGGTTTGTTAATCTTTTGTTGAGGATTTTTTGCATCTATGTTTATCAGGGATCTTGGCATATAATTTTGTGTTGTGGTCATTCTGTCTTCTTCTGGCCTCGGTTTCAGGGTAATTCTAATCTTGAATAATGAGCGTGGAGGTATTCCCCCTCTTTAATGTTTTGGAAGAGTCTGAGAAGGATAGGTATTAAATCTTTGATTACTTGTTAAAATTCATCAGTATAACTATATTGTCCTGGAAATTTTTTTTTGTTGGGAGTTATTTGATTACTCACTCAGTTTCCTTACTAGTAACTGGTCTTCTCAGACTTTCTATTTATTCGTAATTAACTCCTGGAAGATTGTATTTTCTAGGAATTTGTTCATTTATTCTAGCTTGCCCAAGTTGTTGGTGTACAATTTTACACAGTGGTTTTAATGATCTTTTGTATTTCTGTAGTATCAGTTGTAACTTTTTCTGTTTCATTTCTGAGTTTACTTATTGGAGCTCTTTTCCTTTTTCTTGGTGAGTCTAGCTAAAGGTGTAATTTTTGTTTATCTTTTCAAAGAAAAAGTTCTTAGTTTCATTGATTTTTTTTCTACTGTCTCTTAAACTTCTAGTTCATTTATTTCTTCTCTGATCTTCTTAATTTCTTTCCTTCTAATAACATTGGGCTTCATTTCTTCCTTTTTGAGTTACTTTTGATGTAAAGTTATATTGTTTATTTGAGATCTTTCTTGTTTCTTGAGGTAAGTCTATCTCTCCATGAACTACCCTCTTAGTACTGCTTTTGCTGCATTCAATAGATTTTGTTATATTGTATTTTTATTTTAATAAGTTTTTAAAATTTTTTTCATTGATCAGTAGTATGCTGTTTAATCTCCATGTATTTGTGATGTTTCCAGCTTTCTTTCTGTAATTTCTTTCATACCATTGTGATCAGAAAAGATGCTTTACAGGATTTCAATCTTCTTGAAGTATTTGAGACTTCATTTTGTGGCCTAACATGTGATCTATTCTAGAGAATGTCCCATGTGCACTTGGAAAAGTATGTTAATTCTGCTGCTTTTTGGTGGAATATTCTGTACATATCTATTAAATCCCTTTGGTCTAATGTGTCATTTAAGGCCAATGTATCTTTACTAAATTTTTGGTCTGGATGATCTATTCATTGATACAAGTGGGGTGTTAACATCCTCTACTATTACTGCTTCGCTTTCATATTATTAATGTTTGTCTGTTATTATTTGTTTTGTATATTGAGGTGCTCCTATATTGTGTTCATAAATATTTGTAAATGTTAGATCCTCTGTTGGATTGACCCTTTTACCATTATGTAAAACTCTTATTTGTCTTTTATCATAATCTTTTTTTTTTTAAGTCTATTTTGTCTGATATAAGTGTAGCTATACCACATTTCTTTTCATTTGCATTTGCATGGAATGTCTTCTTCTGTCTCTTTACTTTCAGTCTGTGCACTTACATCTGAAGTGAGTCTTTTGTAAGCAGCATAAAGATAAATCTCTTCCAGAGTGCCTGGGTGGCTCAGTCATTAAGTGTCTGCCTTCAGCTCAGGTTATGATCCCAGGGTCCTGGGATCAAGCCCTGCATCAGGCTGCCTACTCAATGAGGGCCTGCTTCTCCCTCTCCCACTCTCCCTGCTTGTGTTTCCTCTCTCTATCTCTGTCAAATAAATAAATAAAATCTTTAAAAAAAAAAAAGATAAATCTTTTCCTTTTAATACGTTTAGGCACTCTATGTCTTTTGTTTGGAGAATTTAGTTCATTTACATTTAAAGTAATTACTAATATGTATGTATTTCTTGACATTTAAAAAATTTTTTCTGGCTCTTTTTGTAATTCTTTTATGTTTTTTTCTTTTTTTGATCTCTTATAATTTGAGACTTTCTTTATTGTTATGTTAGATACCTTTATCTTTTTTGTCTATCTACAATGTTTTGATTTTTAATTATCATGAGGTTCACATGTAAGACACTATACATACACAAAGCAATCTATTTTAAGTTGATAGCAACTTAAGTTTGAATGTATTGTAAAACTGCTAATTTTTACTCTCTGTTACCCCATATTTTATGTTGCTGTTGTCATATTTTGCAACTTTTTATTTTTATACCTTAAATAATTACTGTAGTTACAGTTAACTTTATGGCTTTTGTATTTTAACCTTCATACTAGCTTTATAAGGGATTAATCCTATGCCTTTACTATGTATTTACCTTTATCAGTGAGATTTTTACTTTCATATTCTTTTTTATTACTAATTAGTGTTTTTTCTTTTCCGCATAAAGTACCTCTAACATCTCTTGTGAGGCTAGTTTAATAGTGATAAACTTCTCTAGATTTTGCTTATCTCTATCTCTTCTTCAATTCTGAATGATAATTTATTTTTAAA